>NW_025544807.1:68900-251202 GCF_000150115.1 Histoplasma capsulatum G186AR
AAGAGAAAAAAAAATGTCCGCGAATGTAATATAGAGGAGTAGAGGGCGGGAACTCAGTGTATTATGGGGGCATGTAGGTGTCTTCTTTGTTGAGACAGATCAGATGCTCATTCCCTCATTCTATTAGGGGATCTTTCATGATGGTCTATCGAGGATCGTCTACAGTGGAAGAAGGTCCTTGGTCGTGGGGGCCAGTTTGGTCGAGTCTGAGACGTTAACACGAGGAGACCGCGAGACCCAAAGACTAGTCTTAAAAACTACTAGGCAAGCAAACATGGTGGGAATCACCTGTGGTCAGAAATTTTTTTTTTTTAAAAAAAAAGAGTAATAATACCTTCTCTTTTAGAAGGGACAGTGCGTTTTTGAGTTACTCTGTTTTATTTTTGTTTCACGTCGCTGTTGGACGATGATGACGCTTGCTTAAAATATATATATACATATATATATATATCCGCCCTTTTCAGGCGTCCATCCCTTCCATCCCCTCACCACCTCCAAAAAGAAATGAGAAAAATAAGAAAAAGTGCATTTTTGCCCAACCTGTGAAAATGCATGGTTTTTTGGTCTTCTAGACATAAGAGGGGAACAAAAAAGGGGGAGGCAAAAAGAGAATATATTGAGAAGACAAGAGAAGAAATGAAAAATGAAAGTGTCATGCGCATGTGTGGGTGGTAAGGTTGCCATCAACTAAGTGGAAAGGTTCAGGTTCTCTTTCTCTCTTTTTTTTGTTGCCTCGAAGTGTTGGGAGAGGAAGTAGGAATGTTTCGTGCGTAACTTGTCCTGTCTTCTTTCCCCTCTCCCCCAACACTCTCGGATATTTCATGACGGTTAAGGTCGTTCGCTTCGTGGGGTATAAGTTGTTTTTATTTTGGGTAATCAAACGCTCCAGGCAATGGTGGGGGAAAAAAACTAAAAAAATAAAAAAACGCCAGCTCAAAATGCTGCAAAAGGCTCCGTCACAAGGGAAACAGTTCCATCCAATAAGTAGGAGAGCAGAGATGCTACATGCTCGATTCTCCAGTTTTAAACGCCGCAAGACCAGAATGTAAGAGATGTGGTGGTGTCATACATATATGTCAATATCATGTATTTTTGGTTGGATTTTTGTTTTGTTTTGTATTTTTGTCAGGTATAATCGAGTAAAGACATGGTTCGAAAGTAAGGTTGTTGTTTTTGTTGTAACAAGGGGCTCGCATAGTTTTTGTTTTGAGCGTGGGTCGGCTCTGATTATGAGGATGCTCGTCGGCGTTTCCAGTCCCGGACTTTGTCGAAGCTACCGGAGTAGTTCTCTAATTCACTTCTGGCCTGACCGGACAAAGCAGAGGCATTCGAAGAGACGCTGTGGAGAGAGGAGAGGGACGTTTGCGAGGAGGATGGAGTGAGGCCCTTCCAAGCAGAAGATAGCAATGATGGCGACGAGGTGTTAGGCTGGATATTATGTGGTGTTTCTTGGTGGTGTGTGGAGGAACTGGGGAACCTGTAGCCACCAAAATCTATGGCCAGACCCAGGTGTAGAGGCGATGGGTGTTGTGGCTCCGCATGCTTGGAGGCCACCCATGGACTTTGGAGAGATGTTGATGTAGCGCCAGGAGAGGGAGAAGAAGGTTCGGAATCCGCAGCAGCACAGCCATCCATTTCTGCCAGTCGACAGGCCTGGGAGCAATAAGCCCCTCCCAGCGTCTGTCTATCGCAGACCAAACAAAAGTCTAGTGACCAAGAAGTCGCCATTGGGAGTGCCGAGCTACGAGCCAGATAAAGGGCTAGCCTTGGTTTGTCTCTGTCGCCGGAGCCTCTCGTGCGCTGGTATGTTTATATATGGAATGTGGTGAGGGTTTTCGAATTGCGAATTGGAGGAAGGAATTACGAGCGGGCTGTCCTTGAAGAAGTATATTCGACAGAAGGTGAAATTCGAGGGAACGATGGCGTGAGTCACTCGGATGACGAGCTAGGAGGAATGATGTGCAGATGTCGTCCAAGGGGGTGTTTGTACTAAGGATAGATACTGTTGTGAGGTGGAGAACGTTCAAACAAAGCAAGCGAGAGTGATACTGTTGAGATGCTGGGAGTGCGAAGAATCGACGGGGAAGGAGAGGGATATATAGTGAGGGAGCAATAATAATATAATAGTAATAAGATAAACAGACTATGAAGGGAAGGGAAGTGGCATGGATTATGTTGTATTTGATATGTCCAGACAGGCACACAGACATACACTTGGGACAGGTGTTCAATGCAAGCCTACTGACTGAGAGTTATATAGATGGAAAAGAGTCGCCATATCAGAACCAGGACGAGCACCACTCCATATATCCACAATCCACCAGCGTCGTTGTTTTTTTAGTGTCCTTCTTTAGGCTTTTTCTCCTCCAATTTTCCTTCATCCATCCTTTTGCTTTTTCTACGTTCTAAAAAAAAAAGCCAAAGGCTCACGCCAGCCAATGCTGATTGGCCGGCGGGCCTGGCGCAGGGAAACCCTGGCGGCTGATCCAGGCTGCGGCGTATCGACCAATACCGGCCGTACCGTACTGTCCTGTACGCTGTGGGCAGGAATACCTGGGCCTGCTGCTGCGTCAAGGATCCAGCGCCCAGCACACAGCGCCCAGCAACTTCAAGACTAAGGACAGGACTCAGCCGGTGCGTGGCCCCGAATATTTCCTGAGTGAGACCAATGACGTGCGTCTCGCTGAGGCCAACCCCAGGAGATGCTGTTGGTTCAGCCAATCCCAGCCAATCCCCCTCCCAGCGTGTACGATGTTCCCCCTCGCTTCCTGGCCGTCCCGTCGTGAGATGCCCTGGGCTGCGGATCCCGCATCGCAAACCTGGGCCGATTTGGTGTTGGCGTGGATCCTTACAGCAATCCAGAATGGTGTGTTTGGGCTACCTGCCGCCAGGGGGTTTCCTCTAGTATCATCTCTTACACAAGGTCGTCTGATTACGATCAAGTTACGTATGGCACGAAAACAAAAAGGTTCTTTTTGATGGAGCATGTTTGTTTGAGCATTTTCGTGGGCCCTCTTTCATCATCCATTCCCGTCCCGTCAAAGTTTTGAATTTTCTTCCATGCCCTTTTTTTCAAACAATGGGCGGGCGGGAAGATGTAAGCCACCATTTTCACTTTTTCCTGGCACCCACAAAAAGCATGGCAAAAACAAGAAAACAGAAAAGGAAAAACATCAAAGTTACTACCAGGCGACACAAGGTTCCGGTGAGGAGATGGGAGAATCGACGTACAGACACACTCCTCTATGACTCCGGTGAGGAGGCCCATTCATCCAGGAACAACTCTAAAACACACAAGAGTCTCGGTTTCACCAGCCAGCTCCCGGAACTTCCCAGGTTTGTTCCAGGCACGGCCAGTATAATCTCGCTCCCAAAACAGCAACAAGGTACATGCACCCTTGGAAAACCGCTTCGCCTGGAACAACTCATCGTCCAAGCGCTCATGTGTGTTCTTTCCCAAGGCCCCAAGATTGTTTCAACAAAGCTTCAACTTTTTCCCGGGTGCTGTTGCGTAGGTAGTGGCATGCATTCTCTCCACCTCTGGGATTCATACAATCAATTCAATTCGACAATATTGGGCTGGAACTGTTGTGTGGTTGGCCAATCCTTCATGCTGCCCCGCTGTCCTTATATGGCTCCTAACGTGCTTGTACCGAAAAGATCTCCACTGGAGGACCCGTGGATGCGCCAAGATCGACTGAGAATAGAAAGCAGCGTGTCTGTTCTGCCTCGTCCATTGGCTTGTCGATGGTCTCAGCTATCTCAGTGCATTGGACGGTAGTTTGGGCCTTTCTTCGTCTGGCCTTAAACAGTGCCAGCGGTACCATAGGAGATCTAACCAGAGTTGAGATGGCTAAATGATGATACGTTTACTATGGCTAAACTACCACCGTTAAGCCAACTTCGCCCGTCTTTGCATGTTGGCCCCTTTCCCCTCCTCTCTCGGGAGTCGGGACTTAGAAGCAACAGACACGGGAGAAAGAGCATACGCAGTAGCCGCGCTATTCACTAGCCTCATCGATATTCGTTCTTCTTCGAAACTAGCAAGCTGCAAAGGCGAAGGAGAAAGAGGGGAGAGGGGGAACATGCACCAAGCAAGTGGAGACGGGGCGCACACTAACTAGTGCCTATGATTTATGAGGAGTGAGGGGTCCGTCCCGTCTGGGGGATGAGCGGCGCTATACTCTGTAAAGTACAAGTACGATTGAAATAATTTTAATTGACGACGCGCCAATTTCATCGCCCGTGGCCTTGGGCCCCGTGTGAAGATGAACACGGGGTCAAGGCCAAGCACATGGTGGTAGGTTTGCGACAAGCACGCAGCACAGTTTCCTGCGGATGATTCGACAAAATAATTACATGGGAGCTGGGATCATAAGATTCGTCCTCTGCCTCTTCATGGAAACCCGAGCCAGCTAAGAAAAATCCTTGGTGGGTATATCTTCTCAGAGAGAGGACCAGGACCAATAATTGCTCAACGCATCTTCCTTTTTTGCACAGTTGGAACAGTTCTCTTGTGTGATGTTGCGTGTGTGTACGCAGTATGTGCTCACACCCAACTCAACTGAAATGGATGGTTAAGCCTGTCAGCTGCTGCCAACACACCACCTGGGCACAACGCAGCGTGGCCGAAATACCCACAACCCACAACCCACAACCCACAACATGGACATGAAATAAACAAAAATTCTCAAAAAAGAGCATGCGCCCGAAAAAACTCGACGGTCCACAGTACAACGCACACGCACACACAAAGCGAGGGAATTGTTTCAATTTAAATTATTAATTAATTACTCATGATTGTTCTGGCCCAAGATCAAGTCCTCCTCCGGCTATTCCCTCTCGATGTTGTCATGCCTGGCAATTTACAACACAACACCGACATAACCAATGAACTTGTGCGAAGAAGCCACCGAAGAGTTGTTGGGTGCGTGTGCAGAGTGGACCCCCATTTTCTTTTTTTATCTACTCTCTCTCCCCAAGACTCTCTCTCTCTATAGGAGCCATGGACGAAGCCAGAGAAGAGGAAAATCGCCTCCTGAGGTGGCTACTATTACCACCATTTGAAATGCTCCTGGCAAAAAATAAAGGAATTAAAAATTTTTGAAAAAAAAAAAAAAGGTAGATGTCTCGGAGAAATATTTTTGAATCAAGGCTCAATCTCAAATATGATTGGCTGAAAATTCATCAATATCGACCATTTAACCAACTCTCACGTTTTAAAGACAAAAATAAAAAACTTACCTAGGTAGGTATTTTTATTACGAATTTATTCCCGCAGGATTAGCAATCGGGATCAATCTATCAATCAAATGGCAAAAAGCAAAAGTCAAAAAGCAAAGGCAAAAGAAGTGTAAGAATACAGAGTAGTTAGCTAATCGCATGTCTCAAATCGCTTTCTCATGGTTTTTGTCTCCCGCAGCCCAAGGAAAATGAGAATTGAAAATGAAAACCAAAACCAAAGAAAAAACCCCGGTACCGAGGCGGGTTTGTGCAGGAGAAAGCCAAAAAATATCATGGGTTTCAATCGGGGCGATGCCTCAGTTCTCGTCTCAGGCGCCTGGCAGGCCCCCAGGCCCCCAGGCTCTCAGGCTCTCAGGCTCTCAGGCCACCCTCATCAGACTTCAGCCTGCACATTCCCTGTTCGCAGTCCCAGCGCTGTTTTGGAAGCGTCGTGCCATGCGCTTCGCAGGAATGTATCGGGGGAAATTCCAACAAAAATCCACACCCTTCACTGCTCTATTTTCCCTTACCTTCCCCATTCAGGCACCCTTTAGATTATTATATATCCACTCGTATGTTTATGTATATATATATTCCGTCATCAATGGTTGATCAATCAATCGCGTCCGCCAGCGTTATCCGCTCCCCTGCATTAACTTATAACTTTACGGAGTACAATTAAAAGACTTCGACACGGGAGCAGGGGGGAAGGATGGATTCTTCCCGAATCGGTTCCCCTTGTCTGTTGTCCTGTTCCCTGCCCTTCCCTTCCCTTCCCTGCCTGGCTAACCAACCTTACAATAATTGAAAAAATACCACCAGGTTGAGGAGGGCAAACGTCGTCTTTACGCTGAAGTTACAATGCCGAGTCGTAACATAAAAAAATAAGTTAATCGATACCGGTGCATCCGTTTTACACACAATCCGCAAGTAAAAAGGGAAAAGGGAAAAAAAAAAAACCAATTACACGCCGAGCTGCGCTATCACTGATATGAGCCTAGCGGAACCAGAAGGAACGCTTCTTGCGCTATTATGCAAGTCGGAGCATCGATGGTGCATGTTCGGGAAGAATGATAATAAAAGAATTCCACCACATTGTAACTTCGTTTCGAGTCGCAGAATTTACTCTCGTATCGTACCAGCTGTGGGACGCAGTGGTGGCGTGCTATTTTGGAAGAAATGGGCTAAGCGTCCCCCTGCATTCCTGCAACGTGTTGCAGTAGCGGGAGGGAGAATTAACAACGAAGTCCAGGATGGCGAGCAGCAAGGGAGGAGGAAGAAGAAGTAAGACGAAGAAGAAGAGACATTGAATAAGCTCTCTCTCTTCTTTTCAGTCTGCGAAGTATGGTGTGTGTCATTACTGCACACACGATTGATTATTGGGACCCCGTACTTTGGGTATTTTTCTTCTGAGTTCCTGAAGAGAAGCGAGGGGTTCGTGACACCCACCAACTCGCAAGCCCTTGCCTTGCCCTACTGCGTACAGGCTCCTGTGTTTTGGATGGATGGCTTGCTGCAAGCCATCCTTTAGCCTCCCTTCCCTTCCCCGACTGAGGAGAACAGAGAGAACAGAACATGCCTTTGGTGCTCGTTTCTTTTTCCTAGCCACCGTGGCAGCAGCGGCTAACACAAACATACAGATCTGTAGAACAGCTAATCGATGCACGCACAGAGTGGTGCTGTCCCACTGGGCGCCGTTTCGTTTCTTTCCTTTTCTTTTTCCTTCTGTGCAACCACCAGCTCTTCCAAGGTCCCAATCTGCGCTCTTCCACTATACCTCTGTTGGCGTAGTGCGGTAATCGACTAGTTGTTTGCTAGCGTCACGCTCGCCACACGCCATCAAAGGATGGGAAGATCAGGCTCAAGGAGAGGGCACCGGAAGCCAAGGTGAAAATGATCATATGGTGGCGTGTGATGATAGCTGACTATCTTCTTTTCTTTGTGAGCGGAGAGCCAAGGAGGGGAAAAGGTTGCGACATTTTTCTGCTCACTTCTTGCATCATCGCCATCGTCATCATCCATTCATCCATTCATTGTGCTTTTCCCTGTTCCAGCAGCAGCATAGCTGTAGCTCTCTAGCTCACTTGATACCCTGATACCCTGATACCCTGATACCCTGAGATACCCACAGCTACAGCTACATGTATGTGCAGTACATGCACAGTACCTTGCGGACAGTGGGATGCAGGTTGCTTTGACGACGAGGACCTTCCCTGGATGGACGGGTCCTTTGATTTCTATCTCCGTCCCATCTTCTTTACTGCGTCCACCTCAAACAAAATCTACGACTGTTACCCAATCCCAAAAGCAGCTACATACTTCTCGCTGCAGCTTTCATAACCAGTACGCGTTCCGGATCATGCGTCCCCATCGTGGGTGTATCATCATGCTTTGAATAATAATAAATAATTCAAACTGCCTATGCGGGATGCACATGCGCATTCCAAATTCCGCCCGTTCCCGTCCTCGCATTCTTCATCCAATTGACTCCTCCTACCTGTCTTGTTAACCGTCTTCTCTTCCCAGACGGCGAATTCGTTCTCTCAATGCAGTGGTATGTCTTGGAGCGGGTCGTTTTCAAGTAAAGCAATGCTAGAAACAAAAACAAAAAAAAAAAAAAAATGAAAAGAAAAATCCTCCGAGCCAAGTTGTTTCGACAAGATTCACCGAAGAAGAGCTAGTTTCTTTTTCCTTTTTATGCTTTCCTCCCTCACTAAACTTTTGACTCCGACAGCTCCCCCGCCAAGTCCCTTGGTCAAGAGGCTTTTACCTGCCTGCATAGCTTTGTCTGTGAGTTGGTTCGAACCTTTTGTTCTGGTTCGCTGATGATTTCATGCAGGACATGGCGTCATTTAGCACCAATGAGTAGTTAAGTTACGAACCAACGAATCTGCTCACGCTAACTAACCTACATGTTGAAGTTGTTTGAGTTGTTTACTGGATAGTTAAGCATTTAGTCAATACCTTTTTTTTTCAGCTGATGACCAACAGTGATATTATTTATATCTCTCTCGTTTTTGTTCCAATATTTTGTGTTTCAGCAGTCATCAGCTCCTTTGTGTGAGATCCTTAAATTTGGTCTTCTTTTGGCCGAATAGAGAGATGGATTACGAATGAATGCATTGCTGTACCTACAGTCATTCAATGGCTAGTGCACAGACAAAAACATCCAAAGGCTTTCCGTTTGAGCCCTATGCCCCGGACAACGAATTCCCTCTGATTTTTATTCAAAAGCCAGCTGGGTCTTCTGCTTTATCTACAAATGATCTATATTCCTTCTAACCTCCGGCGGGAAAACACCTACATGCCGGTCTGGCATACTTGCATACTTGTATAGTCGCTCGCATACACAATAGAACTTAACCCCGTTTTTAACAGCGGCAGTCACATTTAGAACTCCTATCCATTCAAGAAGGTGAGGCATGTCAAGCCCGGATTAGGATCGGAATTGGAATTGGAACCAGCATTCCAAGCAAGAACATGTTCGAGTATTTCTTAATAGTGAAATAATGAAAATTCAACACCACCCCCTTTTCCCCATCAGATCAGTGAATGGATTGATATACCAACTGACTCTTTGGGAAGTATGATTCTTTCCCAGCCTGTGATATACCGCCACAAGGCTGAGCTGCTGCGCGCTCTCCTTATATATGAATTTGAGCATGCAGAATAACAGAATTCTCTACGTATGCAAGATGCACTGGGAGACTGGTATCTAGTAATAACAGCAACAACAACAACAATAACAACAACAATAACAATAACAATAATAATAATAATTTGCTCGCCTCCATACAATAAAAGAGATGTTCATAGTCATTATGATGACGATGATGATGATTCTGCAAACTAGTTCACTTCTGAATCAGAACTTCGCTTGTGCTATTGATGTAAATATCAAGTGAGCAGCAAAAGCTACTAACACTCTCATCAAGAAGAAGGAACAACAACCAGCAAAAAGAGAAGGACGCCCACACTGGTTTGGGTTAATTCTGTTTGTGTCATGGAGAGAAGTAAATCAGCAGCTGTACAGTACATGTACTGTTCATTGTGGTGTTGTTTTTACCGAAGCACTTCTTAACTAGTTAAAGGGCGGCCTGGGTCCTATCTCATTCAATATATATATATAGTAGAACAACTTGATCTAGAGACATATCAATTCATTCCCACTTCTCAAACTTAAGCTACACAGTAACGCAAATACAATAATAATAATAATAATAATAATAATAATAATTGGTAAATGGAAAGCAGGCTGGGTGAAACTGGTCAACTACGAGTAAATAGTCAACTATTTTGCATAGTCTTACTAACACATATACGTGAGGAGTTAAGCAGTGAAGTCAAGAAAGGGCATTTGGTTTAATCTATCCAGTTTTTCCGCCTCTTGACTTGTCTGTCACACCGTCACCTCACAACCACTCTTACAAGTAGTGGGTGTGTGGCACCTTGGGTAGACTGCAACATGGGGGACACACATAACTAGCACAGTAACATGGTAAGTTCATGGAGGTTTATTATTTTCTTATTTATTCCTTGAAGGGGGCTGTCGCTGGTGGGCACGGGGATTCCTCGATTGAATTTGTTCTCCCCCGTATTTGTATGTATGTGGAGAGTATGTTGGTAATTTCCAACGGCTCGCTTCATTCCCCTTCAGAGGGCTTCACCTATTGAGTATAGCGAAATCATTCGGTGCTACTAGCTCATTGATTATTACGGGGCTGAGTATACCGCGTACGTGTGTGTGTGTATGGAGGATGATGTCGGTTGCCGTTGATCCGTCTCTGTGTTTTTTCTTTTTTCTTTTTTCTTTTTTGGCTCTGTCCACCACCATCACCATCACCACTGCCACATTGCTCATGAACACCTGAACATCTGAACGCCTCCTGAAATCAACCCAGCTGATCATTGGCCCCCGCAAGCTGACTACAACGACGGTAGCGCCGTGGCGGGCACGACAATCAAATGGAATCAGCTCACTCCATACCACGAGCCATACCTAATCTGAAGCCCAAACCTTCGCAGCCGGCCATACTGACTGGACAGGCCAAGAAAGAGTTTCTGCCGAATTTCAGGGTCCTCCCTCGAGGGAGCGGGGGGTGGTGCGCCAAAAAAAGCTAACCTTGTGTGCGAAATGTTCGCTGCAGAAATCCGATTCCAAGGAAGATAGGATAGGATAGGCCTTGGTAACTGTCTGATCGCCCTCTCTTCGCTTGTGTCCTCCGGCTTTCATCATCTGTTGCGACCCCAGCCGCCACTACCCCGGGATCTGAACGGCTACGGTTGTGCATCGTGCAACCATCGTCCCAAGACCGTTGAGTGGATTGCACAACTGGAATAGTCACAAAAGAAAAGAAAAGGCGTGGCAATACTACGGAGTAACATTCACACCCACCACCACTTTTATTGCCATCATGATTTCTCGGGCAGTGCAATCATGCCCATGTTGCCTCAAAATTGAGACCTATTATCCATTAGTCAGGAGTTCTATGGGGGGTGGGGGAAGGGGGAAGAGAGCATGTTTTCCGTCCAATTCCAGACACCATGGATAACAGCTGCTCCTTTTCCCCTCCATGTTGTTCGGCAGCAGAGAACGACAAACAAAAAAGCAATTTGCTTGATTTGGAATGACGAAAAAACCCTCTTTTCTCTCCCAATAAAAGAACAAGAAACTTGTATGCCGAGGCTTCATGCTGTGGCCATGATGAGCAGAAGAAGCAACTAATGAATTAATTACCGCCAGCGTTTTTTTCCCCGGATCTTGGCTCTGTTTTTCACTTTCTTTTCTTTTCTTTTCTTTTTTTGTTTTTTGGCCCCATCGACAGAATTTTTCTGATTCCCTCCAGTGGCCGGTAGTCAGTTACTCAAGCGAATGAGCGTGTATCGTTCGCTTAAGAAGTCCTCTGGTGATCCATTTTCTGGGGAAAATCACAAACCAGACAGCATAGACCAACTACTAACATAAATTCCCCTTGCTTGGCTTAGCTTGGTGCTTTTTCACCCGTTTTTCATTCTTTTTTTTTTTTTTCCTTCTTGGGAAAATTTAACGCAACCCCTTTACTGTGTAATTCATTGTTTCAACTCTCGGCTTGACCCGATGGTGGATGTCGAACCAACGAAACGATTTCCACTCGCGTTTCGGTGGGCTCCTTTGCTTTGGATCAACGGTCCCATATGGATGGCTTTTTTTCGTCCTCCCAAGAAGCATCCTCCATGCTCCATAATAAATGACAAATAAATCCAGGATGTGACGTGATGACGATGTGATGGGAGTTGTGATGTGATTCCCTGCACCGTGGATCTTTGGTTTAGATTGGATTGCGTGAAAAGCTAACTGGATTGCGTACCGTTTGGATGTGGAATTGCTCAGCAGCGGAATGACGTGACATCCCATGGACCAGGGACCTGGCAGTCGTTTGATGCCATGGGCGTGTCCCATGGAGTCTTTCTTTCTTTCGATTTTATTGTGATTGTCCCGACTCCCTTGTTCTCGGGATGAGCTTGTTGATTTCTAGGGAGGAGAAAAGAAGGCTCCTGTCTGTGGGGGATATCCCCACGTTTCTGGGTCCTATTTGTTATGCGAATACTATTGCAAAACATCCTCTTACTATGCTGGTTGGAATCGAGATCGGCTTGCTCAACTCCCTCCAGCATTGAGAGGAAATTATAAGGCTTCGCCCTCTTGAAAAACCCCTCTCCTTTCTTGGTCTCTTCTGTTCTAGTGTCGTCATCCGAAAGGGGATTGATTCGCGGGCTCTCCCGAGATCAACTCGGCTTTCCCCGGACAGCATATACGTACATCCACGAATCCGTATCAAGCACCTTACAGCTGCAAAGACGATCGATGGCGACGATGATCAACAGTGACATTTCCTCCAAGACCGTCCGGAAACGGAAAAGAATCGTCTGATGGATGAAAAGGGGAACAAAACATTATTTGGTTACAAAATTCTAGTCAAGGTAAACCGAGTAATATGCGCAGTAGAGTGTATTGTTTTTCTCCAGATGCATTAAGCAACTGCGCTGACGCAAGCCTGTGCGGGAACTATCCTCTGAAAAACATTCTGACTCAATTTGATACCCTCATCTATTCTCAATCTTAAGCGGGCGGAATGTATTTCCCCATCCATCAATATAGTTTACTTTGCCAACTCGGCAACCATCATCTCAACCGCCTCGTCACGAGCCTTGCCATTGTCAAAATCGATGATAAAATCCCACCTCGGCAGTAAATCCTGCTTTAGCTTTTCCAAATCCAGCCCTGTCACCTCCCCTTTCCCAACCATCATGAGTCCAGTGCCCCGACTCGATTCCACGATACGTTGGGTGCGTGGACGGCGTACCTGGTCGTATATCTGCAAAGCCACGAGGGATTCGGCGGGAGTCGTTGAGCGGCCGAGCAAGGTGGAGAGGATAAGACTGTCCTCGAAGGACATGCTGCAGCCGGAGCCTTGCCATGGTGTCGTGGCATGGGCGGCGTCTCCCATGATGCATATTGGCCCGGCTACGTACGTACGGGCAGGTGGGTGATCCCATAGATATATGGCGGGCTGCTCGGGCTGATCACACAGTAGCTGAATGCCATCCAGGTTAGTGAACCATATTTGGTAAAAAAAATATTGAAAAAAATAATAATGAATTTCTAGACGGGGGCTGTGGGAATGATCCTATGTAGCTCACTTACTTCATTTACTGCCTTTTTCAAATGCAACGGCCAGCCTTGGTAGAGCTTCGTTATCTCCTCCGCGCTCACCATTCGATGCCACTTATCTGATGCCTCGGCCCCTTTCTCATAGGCGGAAATGAGAACCTGCACCAGCTGCCCCCGGTTCAAGATATTATGCATCAGATACGTGCCATCGCCAACCCACATGTGTTCGCGCGCGTCATCGATATCGACAGGGCCCTCACCAAGACTAGCCCGGGCATCTGCGTACGGCTTCAAGGCCATGACCGCCCACCAACCAGCATTCCTCGGATACGCCGCGGGGTCCCCCTCTCCGAGCACGATCCTACGCACCGTACTATGAATTCCGTCAGCGCCAACAAGGATGTCGCATTCATGCGTAGTCCCGTCCGTGAAATGGAGCATGACAGGCCCATCATCGCCTGCCCTTTCGACTCGGTCTAGCTTCTTGGACGCATGCAGACGCTCTGGAGGAACGCCGTCGAGCAACTCCCGCAATAATGCGGCCCGATGCACAATGCTCACCAGAGCCTTGCCGCTGTCGTCTCTTGCCTCGTCAATGAGCTTGTTCCGTCCCTCGCCTTGAGCAAGCAGGAAGCGAACACCCCGCTGCGAGACTGCGCCGGCACGCTCCAGGCATTGGCTGGCCGAGGCGCCGATGAGGTCCAGCGCGGCAAGACCGTTCCGAGCAACACCGACAGCGGCACCGGCTTCTCTGAACTCGGCGGCTGACTCGAAGATGTGGACGTCCAAATGCGGGTATTTCAGCAGAGCGTGCAAGAGAGAGGCGCCCGCCATGCCACCTCCCGATATAGCGATTCGGATGGACCTGGCCATGTCGTCTATCTAACTCGCAATCACGGACTGAGGTTATCGTTTTTGTTTAGACAAGCAGGGGAAACTATTCTGCCAGATGTTGTGTATGTGCTGTATATATATATATTTGTATCTCTATCGCTATTTATATATCTCCTCAATCCTTTCTGATTAGTGCCATAGTTAGCACTAGCCAAGCAGCAGTGTTGAACCAATGGACCAAATTCGGCCATAAGACGGCTGGCATCCTATCAGCCTCACACGGAACCTTTACTCACATAGTATATACACATCCGATCAGCCTCACACGGAACCTTTACTCACATAGTATACAAAGTGCGCCCGCCCACTCACTCGCAGCTAGGGGCCCCCCTGTTCCAACTGTTCCCCCCGATTATCGGAGCGCCCGTCACCCCTGACCTTGCTAAGGCAGTGGCTAGTCCCTGTCACACACTTACTACTGCTATGAATAGCAGGTTACACGTCGGCTGACCCCTTGGGTGACTGACCTGACCTACGCTAGTGTAGGTCACCTGACCCTATAGAAATGGTGACTAGTCAAAGGGTCAGTTGAGCTCCTTACCAACTTGATCTCTTACAAGCTCTTACCAACTGCCCTGAGCCTCTGCTAGCACCCCCATCATCAATACTAGTCCACTACTAATCACTCAATTTTATATAAGACAGACTCACAGAGTGAAGTAAAGTCTCTAAGAATTATGTAATAATAAATAAATTAAAAAAAGTATTGATTAGTCAGTGACTAGTCATTGATTAATTATAGAGTAGTAATTTAATATATTAAATAATTTAAATAACTATACTCTGTATATTAAATTTATATTGACTAGTATCTGACTAGTAATATATCAGTAATTCACTAGTGCAATATTAATAGTTAATAATGAGTTTATAACTAACTAGTAACTTACTAGTCAGTAACTGATTAAATAATAGTAAAGAACTAGTTTTATATACTATATTTTCATTCATAGTTTATATATACTTCTCAATTTAATAATATTCAAGATTTAATCAATTTCTATTATTCAAAAAAAGAATTATAATATTCATTTTCACTGTGTGTATTATAGATGTATGAGAAGGTAAAAGTTCATTTTTGTTTTATCCTCAACTGACCCATTTTGTGCCAAGAAATTATTTGGGTCAGGTGACTAGCACTAGCGTAGGTCAGGTGAGTCACCCGAGGGGTCAGCCGACGTGTAGTCTCAATGAATAGCCATAGTCAGATAGAGTTAGGCCCATGGCTCCATGCCTGTTACCCTTCCCACACCCCACCAATGCCCACCTAAGTTTGAACCCGCAACTAGCTGGGCACTGGCAGTGTTTAAAAACTAAGTCTAGAGGACCAGAAAGCCAGCTTACTATTGCTTGTGTTGGCTTATTTTTATCATATCACTTGCATACTTCACACTGCTTCTTTTCTCTCGTTGCTCATTCAATTATGGCTAGTAGTACTCGGGAGTCTGCCCTTCACAGAATTATTATCATTCTTCTTCTTCTTCTTCTTCTTCTTCTTCTTATTTAATAGAAGTTGCTTTCTTGCACCCCGGACCAAATATAACGGTGTTGTTGCACGTTCAATCTCCCAAACTCATCGCAGGGCTCCAGATATGGCTGGCTTCAGAGCTGTTCTCCTGAATCGACTACCGGAAACCACCTCTGGAAAGTGGCTGCTAATGCGCCTTATGCTTTCTTGCTTTCGTCCTCATGTTTCCCTCTCGTCCATCAGCGTCACCGGATGAGGGAGGCCATTGGGAAATAGCAGTATGGTTATGAGCATGTTACTCCGTGATAAGTGTTACCCCGTAGGTTGTATCTAGCTGTCGCCATTGAGTACCTACAACGGCTGGCGACTACTGCGAAACGAGTGCTTGGTTTGCTGTCCGACTCAAGCTCCAAACTTAAACAAGCTCTTTTTCCTGTATCGCTCCTCGACCGTTGACTGACTGAGTCCAATTCGAGTTTTTCTACTGCCGTGCGGGGCGCGAGATGATTGAGTGAGTGAAGTACTGTTATATAGCACCCAATCAACGGGTGGCTACATAAATACCCTGGAAGCAGCGCGATATCTCGAGACTGATAGCTATTGTTTTCTGGATCCTGGTCGAAGCAATCAGTTTTGTTATTGTTCCAAGCGTTTGTTTTGTTGATCGTTGGCGGTAACGCGGCCCCGCCAGTTCATGGTACCTTCGGTATGGGCGGATACCTCCCGCGCCACTATGCTGGTCATTTGCCACAATTGCAAAGTCAACTTTCAACGACGAAAACCTGCGAGAAGCGGCTTTTTGCCGACTTTTGTCCACCCCGCCATTGCCAATCTTATTCGTATCTCGACTCTTCCACCCTTTAACGGGGCCACACCCAGTGCTGTCGTTCCTAGAGCCTTCTCAGCATCATTGATTCGTCAATTGCTTCATCCAAGGCTAGTATATATGTGATACTCTCTGTAATCCACCCCGTTCGTCCCACAAAGTGCTTTTAATTTCATCAGCTAAATCTGTGTAGGTTTCCGTCGATTTCGCGCTTCCTGTGTGTGATCTGAGTGTTGTGACCTTAGGCGGGCATAGTACGTCCGCTATCATCTCGTGGGAATGTATGGCTGTTGACTCCTAAGCCGGCGCAATATTCTTTGCGGCTGCACGTAGATCTTCTCATTTGCATCCTTTTGTGAAGAATTCCACGCCTCAGCTTTCACCCGAGCATGACGAATCGACCTTCCAGCCGCTTTCTCAAACCCTTTTTCTATAAAATTGCGGCAGCCGTGACCGGGGGAGGAGGCATTTTATACCTAGCGTATCGCCCACGCAATATCCCTGGCTCGGATCCGGCTCCCATTCCTGTCCCATCATATAGCAGTGGAGGGAATCTAGTTCTCCCACGCTTTCCTCGTGTCAAAACCCGTGAAGAGCAAATCCAGGACCTAAAGCGAAGTTCACAGGCAAAGACGACGAGCTTGCTATCCGGAAGCCGGAGCCCAGGAAAGGATGCATTTGGCCCCGAAAGCACTACAGCGCCGGATGCTGATGTGGCTTACGATTTGCTTGTCATTGGCGGCGGCGCGACTGGTTCTGGCATAGCTCTTGATGCTGCATCTCGCGGTTTGAAGGTAGCTCTAGTTGAGCGTGACGATTTCAGCGCGGGCACAAGCAGCAAGAGCACAAAACTGGTCCACGGCGGTGTACGCTACCTGGAAAAGGCCGTTTGGGAATTGGACTATAATCAGTATGTTGCGGACCACCTGTATTCGTACTGGGAAATGCCCCTACTCATCGGCCCTGTTTTGCAGATTTGCACTCGTTAAAGAAGCCCTTCGGGAACGCAAATGGTTTCTCTACACCGCACCACATCTTTCAATGTGGCTCCCAATTATGGTCCCCGTGCAGAAATGGTGGCAGTTGCCTTATTTCTGGGCCGGTACTAAATTTTATGATTTCCTTGCTGGATCTGAGGGCATTGAGAGTTCGTATTTCCTCACCAAGAGCAAAGCCCTAGACGCCTTTCCAATGCTGAAGAAGGATAATCTCTTTGGTGCTCTTGTCTACTATGGTAAGGCCTGACTGCCTACCTCCGAAAACAAAAACAAAACAGAAAAAAACCTGAATTTATTTCTGCAAAGCTAACCCTTATGGAGATGGTGCCCACAACGACTCTCGAATGAATGTATCTTTGGCATTGACCGCTGCTTTATATGGCTCTACAGTTGTAAATCATATGGAAGTTGTCGGTTTAACCAAAGACGAGTCAGGGAGACTCAATGGAGCCCGTTTGAAAGATTTGATTCCAGGCAAAAACGGCAAAAAGGCAGAAGAAATTACTATTAGGGCCAGGGGTATTATAAATGCCACAGGTCCATTTACAGATTCCATCAGAAAGATGGATGATCAAAGCGCCAGCGAAATAGTTGCACCAAGCGCTGGTGTACATGTTGTTCTTCCTGGCTACTATAGCCCAACAAAGATGGGACTGATTGACCCTGCAACTTCAGATGGACGTGTCATATTTTTCCTTCCGTGGCAGGGGAACACAATTGCAGGAACAACTGATGTCCCCACTACTATTACTGCCCAGCCTATCCCATCTGAAAGGGATATAAACTGGATCCTAAATGAAATCCGCGGATATCTTGCCCCGGGCATCAATGTGAGGCGCGGTGATGTCCTTGCCGCCTGGGCCGGGATTCGACCTCTCGTACGAGATCCCACAGCTAAAAACACAGAATCCCTAGTCCGTAGTCACCTCATTACAGTATCTGAATCCGGTCTCTTAACTTGTGCTGGTGGAAAATGGACAACTTACCGGCAAATGGCCGAGGATGCTGTTGACGAAGCTATCAAACAGTACAATCTACAGCCTCGCCCTAACAGACGCGTTCTTGACATCAGCGGAATGGGACTTTTCGACGATGGTGCGGTTCTGGATGGGTCGTGCCAGACTCATCAAATCCGCTTGGTAGGTGCCCATGGCTATTCGAAAACGCTATTCATTAGGCTCATCCAACACTTCGGGATCGCAACAGACGTTGCTCAACATCTCGCAGAGTCTTACGGAGATCGTGCATGGGATGTGGCCGCTATGTCAGCTCCCACGAAAACGCGATTCCCAGTCCGTGGATTGCGCATTTCTCCTCTATATCCGTTTATCGATGGTGAGGTCCGCTATGGCACGCGTGTTGAATATGCACAGACAGCGGTGGATATTTTGGCACGGAGGACTAGATTAGCATTCTTGAACGCCCAAGCCGCCCTCGAAGCTCTCCCAACAATCATTGATATCATGGCGGAGGAACTAAATTGGGATGTTAGGCGGAAAAATGTTGAATGGAATGACACAGTGACTTTCTTATTGTCGATGGGACTCCCTATTTCTCGACTTGGCGTCACACGTGAGGATGTTGAAAGTGGCCAAGCAAAGTTTGACGAAGTGGAACGGAAGCTATACACAAGACATGGTAAATAAATATCGACGTGCCACTTTCTTGATATTCCCCTTTTCTTCCGCTTCATTTACTGACAATTTTGAAAAAGAGGGTCCCGTGGATTTTTCCCAGGTTGACGCAAACACTGCTCAAACAGCTGAGAAAGGGTTCGGGTCCCCGTCGCGGAAATGACCTCAACCCCTTGATGATATGTCCGTTCATTTGTTCCTAAAATTCGCCTTTCCTTACTAGTTGACAGTGAAAATTTGGGCTAAAGAAAGTATATTCATAAAGGCTCTGTCATCAAAACAATACCTCTGCTCAGGACATATCCTAGATTCCCTGCAGATTCCGTGCACTACGTTGGCAGCTGGAGCGATAAGTCTGTGGTATTTGTTCTACCAGCATCCAACTTCCACGAAATCCACCTACCATTTGTTAGGTGCCGCCTTTTCGCGGGATCCATTGGGCTACAATTCTGTGCTAAGAAAGTGAGCTATATCCATACCATATCGTCTGACTCAATACCAAATATACCAAGCGGATTTTCAAACTTCCCAGAAAGTATCGCATCAGATATTGCACCAACACCTACATCTATTCAACCGTCTAGCCCAAAAGACATCTCTCTGTATTCTGGTCGCTTTCCTACCAGAAATATACCTAATATCTCATAGTACTACCGTCATGGCCGATTCCAATGCTCTGAAACTTTGGCTATCAAAAACCATGGCCTATAGGAAGGAACTTTCGTTCCACTTAAAAATATTCCTCGGGATTCTTCCTCTTTGCACATAATCAGGAGCGCCGCCTTAGAAGCCGAATAACCTCTTCTAGGATAGCTAAGGATAAAGGATGAATCGAACGGGAGATGTAAATGAGCAAGATATTCCATAGCATTGATCTAGCAAGCGGCTGCCCGTTCAATTACGCCCTTGGCGAAGCTTTCAAGACACCCGTGCGCTTTGAGGAATGGGCTAGGAAGGGACTCATAAGCATTGAAGAACCGAAGGTTAAAAATAATAATTTTAATCCCAGCTAATCTTCGAAGTAAACGTCCGACATGTACAGTACAATACCATAGAGAAGCAGATGCGATAAACGAAGTAATAAAAAGCTTCTTCTTGGAAATATAAAATCTTGACCACTGCTGGAAATTCGAGGGAAGATATGCTGCTCAATGCCCCCTGGGAAGCTCAAAAGGGGGAAGTATCTATTCAACCAACCGAGAATGAATTTTACTCCATTATGGTTCATACTAACGAGTAATGTTCTCGAGTTTTGTCTCGTTGGTTTGATGAGGACTCTCGCGTTGCCGATGTAGATTTCATCCGTCTAATCGAGCGGGCCTGCTCATTTTATAACCCCTGCAAATGAAGATATCTTAACGGAGCCACCAGGGGACCCCGGTCATGTGCGGTTATGTCCGTGTCCACGGACAATTTTTGGTTTTTATACTTCTAAGCAATCTAGAGCTCAATCTAGATAAACCAACCCCTATAACTTCGTCCTCCAAGATGTCTTACATTACCTTCAAACTCAATTTGATGCGAACTTGGGCTTTGAAACGTCCATGAATGAATGAATGCTTAGGCCCCCTCATGCAGCTTACGCATCATGTGGCAACAATAACTAGTTAACCATTCTTGTGAAGTTGACTTTAGATTTATTACTTGATGTGCGATTATTCATTCGTCGCCTCGTCCCAACGCCGCATGTATTGTACAGTTGAAGGCGCGAGAAATACTACACAGAGTAAAACTACGTATCGTATACTCGACTCCTGGTATAGCTCATGTGCTAAAATGTGATGAGCGACAAATGTCAATCCTGTGGAAGTCGCCGAAATCATGATGATTTATTTTCCGCAGTTAAACGAGATGTACGCAGTATGGCGTGTGTAAAACAAAGGTCCTTCCTTGCACACAACTTTTAGTAACTTTTCCTGCGAACATGAAAAACCTGTGACATACCGGTTTCGCAAGCCCCAGAAGATTCGTACTTGAGGTGCCTGATAAAGCTCCGCTGCCAAATTACGTGCCAAGCACCAATAACTTCCGCCATGACAATCTGAATGATTGGAGGCCTCGTATTATGATGCTTCCATTTACTTTTCTAGTGTGGGGCAACGGCTTTTGTTCCACGCTTTCGCCCAAAGAGAGTTAAATAACGATGATGACAGAGCAAAGCTTCCCCACAATGTGGGGAAGAGATCAAATTGGTGATCCGATGAGAACTTATTGAGCCGATCTAACGAAACCATGACAGATTGCTCTCTCGGTGGAGCGGGATTACGCCAAATCAGGTCTCCCTGTTGTAGTGTTAGTTACATCCGGAGAGTTGAATAATATGCCGGCACTTTGTGATGGACAGGGTTAAGAGACGTAAGCCTGATTCCGGCGCGAGATGAAAACCTGACAAGCGATGAGAGTGCCGCAACTTTCTGCGGGGCAATTTAGCAATAGCAAGGGGCATAGCAAACTCAAAGTAGCAGATACATCACCGATCCAAAAAATAAAAAGGGCAACGGATCAGAAAATGCACTGGACAAAGCAATAAGCTAGAACACGCATGGAAATGATAATCGGTGTTGGGTCGTTTGATCTGACCATCATCCTGCACGTGGCGGCGTCCAAGCAAGGCTAGCAAACGGAACAACAAACGATGGAACAAAAATCTGGCAGGCCGCCAACTAGCTAGCATGCGGGTGGCTGTTAGGCTTTCTGACGGCTGGCTTAGAGCCTGACCGGGGAGATGCATCCAGCCGTTTCAGGAAACATGATGCGAGTCATGGGCCTCGGCCAGAGATAATGTTCGGAGTTGAATGACAACCATTGAAGGTCTCGGCATCAAATCAAAGCTAAAAACGGCGAAGGACCAAGGGTTAAGTTGTGAACAAGGAAAGGTAGCGCGGTGTTGCTTAGATATAGTTTCGAAATCTGACGTTCCCAGTATTGAAAGGGTTGTTGTTTCACCAACTTTGTTCCTTTTTGCCTGTCGGTAGCTATAGAGCAGCCTCAAAGAAACGGGACCAGTCATAATGGTGTTGTGACTCCTCCATGCGTTGCTGCATCCATGTAAGCCAGTAGCCATTATGTAGGACAACTTGCGTCGGGAAAACCCACTTTGACGATCCAGAAATGCGGGTTCCCGGTTTTCGAAGAGTTAAAGTCCGCAAAGAAACGTGACAGAAGGAAAAGGCACCGGGCCATATCTAAATCAATTTCAAACTCGAACTGATCAATGGCTAATTTGTACTGTACATTGCAAATGCCGCTCTGGTTAGCTGGCCTTTCCACGGGTTGTTTTGTAGGACAGGGAGGGAAATCCTGTTCATGGTGTGGCTAATGATCGACGAGCAGAGAAAATCAACTGCAGCTAACTTTCCCCCTATGTCGAAATGTATCTGATGGCTCCAAAGGAACTAATGGGGTAATGCTCTGGACAACGAATGACAACATAAGGATCCACATGACGTTAGAGCCCAAAATTCAGCAAGATGTAATTATAGAAACTATCCAAAATATCATAATCGAAGGTGGGGTGTGGATCTCTATATGAATCTCATAACTAATAATTGACGGAGAGCAAAAAAAATTTTCGTGGCCATATTAGCTTCTAGAGTACGATGGACCCGCAGCCGCTAAAAGCTTCAGTGGATGGTGACAAAAAAAACCGAGAAGATCCAGAAATTACAAAAAATAGGGAGCCCCGAAAAATAGCAGAACCCGTCATGAACGCTAATCCAAAGCGTGTATGTTGTATATTTAGATAGCCCGTGTTTTCGTTATAACATTTTGATAATCGATCAAAGGCCTGGTAGTTTGGTATCTTGACTGTATCCCAAACATGTCATTATATGGGAATTTTCTATCAGCTCATGTTTCGAAAGAAAGAAAAAGGCGTTCGAAAGGCGTAGAAGAAAAGCAACCCGGCATGTCGGAACGTCAACCGGTTCGTGCAACGGAGCGAAAGAATTAAGGTGATAAGTGGATTTGTTAAGGGACATGGAAACCCTTTAGCTTTCGAAATGTTCGAACGGTTCGAATAGCGCTCATAGGCACACACTGATTCGAATTTTCTGGAGGCGGTATACCCCGACTAGCTTACAACGCCCATGAGCGCTATTGAAGCTGACAGAGCCAGTCAAAAGCCTAGGTTCCTTAGCATGGTATATTTGTAAGCCCAAAAGCATGGCCGTATTATTCGAATGTGACGCCCAAGCCAAGGACTCCAGCATGTTTGATGGGAACATCGTCAGGAAATTAAACTCATTCGTGAATGAAATAGCTTGTTGTGGCTTGTGTCACCGGAACCGTTTGGTATAGGAGATATTCTGATTTCATGTCGTAGGTGGAGAGAAGACGGTAGTATTCCGCAGGTTTCGCTGCAGATTATGCCAGAAGAGTTGGTTTAAAGGGCGTTAGATGGCTATGGGGAGGAAGAGTGGAGGTTGTCTGAAAAGAGCTATAAAAGCACATTCGGCAGAAAAACGAAACAAAACAAAAGAAACAGAAATCAAGGAGAAGAAAAGAATGGAACGTAAAAATTACAGGAATAAAGCTAATTGTTTGGAGATGCGCACAATAGACCGTTGCACATGAAAGGGTCATAAGAAGCAAATCTAGCTGGGTGGAATCGTTTGAAAAAATTCTAAGGCGTCGCGGAATCGTGAAACCAGTGTGGACAACAAGAGGCAAGACCAAGTTGGATAGAGAAGGGCGGCTTTTGAACTACATGATTCCGGAGCCGTAAGTTGGTTGAAGCGTAGTGTAGTGTTGCAGGTTCTGGACGGTTGTTTGCGGATGTTATACTGAGATGGAAAATATTTCGTGCAACGCAATGTATTAATTTCGACAAACGTTCTCGGAAGGGTGTCTGTTGCAGTTGTTCCAATATCGCTCCACAGCTCGCTGGGCAACTGGGCCACGAAATCGGTCGAGGAAGTAGTTGAAGAGTGCAAATTCGTCACGGGTCAAGATATATGTGTCAGGATCCGCCTGAACCTTGCGCCAGACTTCGCCAATAGCGGTTTCAAGAATGGAGGTCATTCTGGGGTCGATACTGCCATCTTCGCTATTCCTGGCTTCTTCCAAAGCCACTCGTATTGTTTCGGGATCTGGAATGGACGCATTATTCGCCATCGTCGATGCCGGGAGACTCTAAACGGTGAAGGGTGGAGAAAAGAAAGGTAGTGCTTGGGAGGGGAAAGGTACGCTTTTAAGCCTAATGAAAAAAGAAAAAAGAGCAGAGCTCACTGGAGTGGTTTGACTGCAGCAACTAGAAAGCAAATAAGGCATCTGGGGGATCCTTGTAGTATTTCAGCTTCGAATTCACACAGCCGTTAAACTTATGCAAGATGTTGAATGCGGAGCTTCATGAAGGGCCAAAGAGCCCCTCTTACGAGAAAGGCTGTTCCTTTGGTATCAGCGACTGGGAGACGGGAACCAAACCAATCCCTGAACGGCTCCTCCCTTATTTTTAATCTAGAATTTCGGCCCATTAGTGCCATTTCTCCGCCTTATTTTGCTCTAAGTCGTCTCCCGTTTTTAGGATATTAAACCACTTCCCACCGAAGATCATGAGACCAGAGATAATCTGGGAATTGTAATGGCACCCAAAATGTGACATGTGGAGGGTGGGGCTCTAGCAATATTTAACCACTATATCAGAAGTTGCTGGTCCAGAGCTAGTGTGAGTGACGATTTGCCGTTCTCAGCCAGAGAAAAAGTCCCCAAGGTCAAGACGGTCGTCTGCTGCCTATTGAAGACGATCATCTCAATGCCTCATACCTTTGCTATGGCAGAATACCTGTCTAGCAGTGGGGAGGATGGGCAACATCTTTCAACAGCTTCTCCTCACATGCGGCTGCATGGCGGCAACTGAGGCAAAACGAGCCTGCCTCCTTCCGCCTGTGCTGTGCATTAGTGATATTGATACCCGTCAAGCATGGCCGCACGCATGCAAGACCAAGGGCCCTGGCAATCATTACGGCGCTCTTTGCGGTTGCTGCTGGTAGCCTCTCCAAACGTCAGCTCGCGTACCAACACACCGAATCAAGGAAACAAGTTGAGGAAAATCTCACCCGAAGTGGCGACTCCAGAGTAATCGGGGTGTAATTTTTTTTTGTTTTTTTTTAGAAAGGCACCAGTGTTTCGCAACATAGTATATATTGTAAAATGGCCCAAGTAACTGAAAATTTTGTTCCAGATATCCATCGTATCTGGTTCTGTTTTGTTCCTTGTGCTGGCTGGATTCTTGCACTTCTTTGTCCTCTACTTCGTTGCCAAAGACTGGCATCCCCTTTCATCTAGCCTTGTCAGGAAAGTTTGTTCTTATTTTCTGAACCCCATAACCCTCCGTGATGGTGTTTTATGCCGGAATTCTGGTATGACCTGGTGAATTGCGCTCCAAATGTGGAGGACAAAAGAGTGGAGACAAGTCGGATTTTTACGCGTCGAAATTTTAACTAGGCTTCGTGCTTGGAATACAACCCAGCAAAGCAAGGCAAACAACACATTTGACTTCCCAGCTAATATTTGCAGGTCGTCTTTGCTTCTGCGAGATGTCTGTCATTGTGCGGTGACCTAGGGCACAGCACGGATCAGCCTTACCGCCTGATATAGATATGAGAACACGCTTGAGCCATCTGGAGCCAATTATGGGGAAGGCCAGAAATACCAGCAGACGGAGCGTGTGAGGTTACGCAACATATCCATCAAGCCGGGGCTCTATAAGAACTATGAGAATTTGAAGTGGTTTGAGGGTAGCTGTTGTTGGACATTCTGTTGAGTGGCCACTATTGCCAGGTTGATCTGCGGGTTGAGGTTGCATGAGCCGCAGGGAACACCGAAAGACAACCAGCAACGCTTTAATCGGATGGGCTCGCAGAACATTTCCAGCTGAAAGGAAGGAATAACTGGACAATGAAACAACCGGCTCTGCCATTCGCCAACCAATGTGAAAGGGAAAGGGCTGGCAGCTCCCCATCATCAGATGGCCAGTTTTGGGGTTGAAGGAGGTTTGCCTTGTCCGAGGTATGTATTAAATCTTGGTAACCAGTATTTATTTCAGCATGGCAGCAAACTCTAACTGTCGGCAGCGTTAGCTAACAGCCACCCGCTTAATTTGCCATTCCTTGAAGAATTCTATGTCCCATGCTGCTCAGCTAAAAGCAAATGGTACATTATCCCCACTGGCCATGTTGCAACCTGAAGGGAAAAGTGGATTTACCAGCTTGCGGCTGCATGAACTACGGTGTTTGACAGGGTCAAAATAGCCGCCTTCTGGTTTGGATGATAATTGCTGGCGGTATAATAGATTCTTTGATATCCGGGGAATCTGCACCAAATACGGAGAAAAATGATTGGAGACAAGGAGTTCCTCAGGCCCTTGTCAGGCTTAACAAATTTTAGCACTATTCGGATGGCACCCTTTAACACGCCTGGACCCACGCACCGAGACGGGAACATTGTATTCGCGCCTAGTTTTTTGGAAACTTACAACACCGCGCAACCGTTTATGCCGCGCCGCAAAACTTATTGCGATCTTCTCATGTTGGTATGGGAGAAATGAAGCTGGTATATCAGTGGCTTGTTCCACGAAATCCGGACATGGGATGGCGCATTGTTTCTGAAGAGAGCCGTTTCTACATTTCCTCGGTACCAAGGGGCATTTATGCATAGGTGTCAAGCTCCAATGTAAACCTTGAAAAAAGTTTGGCTCTGGGGCGTTTCTCATGCGCTGCAACCTTTTGATTTTATTCATCCTGCCAGGATTCAGCGTTTGCCACGCAAATATTTGCTAACTCCCATGGCTTGATGTGCAAATCAAGGATCGCGAGTCGAGGTTGGGAATAAATTCCTTTCATTCCCAGTTTCCCAGATCGGGATCAGGGATAATTATTGGTAGATATTAAGAAACATGGGATCTTTGAGGGAGGTTTTACCACTACGCTAAAAGGATAAATCCTTAAGCTAGCCACCTATTCCTCAAGATATTATTTGTATGTATATGCATGTTTCACGGATATGATAGGGCTGTCCTGTTGAATCACCTAAATTTGGGCTATCGCCTTGCAGAGAAGTCTTTTGGTGCATCCTTAAAACCTTGGGGAAAGCCCTTGCAGATGTGGCAAGGGGAGGCATTTTGATGTTAGGCTATTGTGTCTGCTTGAAAAGGAGAGAACTGGCAGAGAGAATGCTGGTTGTCGAGGGAAGACGAACCCAATAAGCAGCAATATCACGTGCACTTCATCGACATGTACGGAACAACATAATTCCGTACAACGCTTGTCGTGGAAGTTGGTAAGGCCCCTCAGCTAAGAGTGTTGCAGTGTGCGCTCAGGAAGAGAGCCGTTATCATCTCAAGCTACGAACCTCGGAGTGTGTACCCCCAGATATAAAGAAAGCGAAATGGTGTATTTCTTTACATCCAACGTCGTTTCTCCCCCCGCATTCATCTATGTCGGCAAGGACAAGACGGAAAGTAGGGATGCCATCTTTCCAATGGCTCATATGTGGATTGGTATACGGCTATACTAATATGGAGTAGATGAGGATCTCATAAAACATGGTCTGGAATGCGACGTCTGGTAGCTATAATTATTACCAACGAGAATTTTGTTTACTTGAAACCCGGCTTCGGAACAAAGCTGATTTGAGCTTGTCTGTAGGGTGCGTTAGGAAGGCTATTTCCCTGGAACAAAGAACTGGCGCTTAAGAACTGTCTTGTAACAATGTTGTTTACATAGTTCCATGTCGACAATCTATCCAGTGCCCACGTTTATCTCCGCCTCAGAGATGGCGAGTCTTGGGACAAGATTCCTGAGGACCTACTCATTGATTGCGCGCAACTGACAAAAGCAAACTCCATTGAAGGTTCGCTTCCTTTTCTTTCTCGACGTTGTTGTATACGCATAACTAAAGGATATCCGAGCATAGGAAATAAGAAAGACAATGTAACTATAATATACACACCGTGGTCAAACCTACACAAAACCGCCGGCATGGCGATTGGCCAAGTGGGCTTCCATAACCCAAAACTCACTCGTAAAATCCATATCGCCGCCCGGCAAAACCCCATTGTCAATCGCCTAAACAAAACACGAGTTGAGAAATTCCCGGACCTGCGGCTGGAGAAGGAAGAGTACTTGAAAAATATCAGGCGGGAGGAGCGGAAACTGCGCGAGGAGAAGTGGGCGGCTGAGAAGCTAGAGAGGAAGAAGAGGGAGGAGCTTAAGTGGCAGAAAGAGCATGCGTATGATGACTTTTTGAATGAGGAGAATATTCAGCAGAGCAGCAATCAGGA
Organism: Histoplasma capsulatum G186AR; assembly: GCF_000150115.1. Taxonomy (NCBI): domain Eukaryota; kingdom Fungi; phylum Ascomycota; class Eurotiomycetes; order Onygenales; family Ajellomycetaceae; genus Histoplasma; species Histoplasma capsulatum. Next base: position 96,875 of record NW_025544807.1, read on the forward strand.
TCGAGATTCGGATTTTTTGGATGATTTTATGTGACAAGATGGAGCCCATTTCTTCCCATGAGTTAGTTAAGGCTTTTTTTAAAAAAAAAAAAAACCTCAACTCCATACGCCAAGTCACACGATAGCGGCTCTCTAGTTGTTCCGCCCGAGAATTTTATCCCCTTGACTGGTGCAAGCGTCCATTGCGGAAACTAGGAAAGAAGAGGATTTGGCTACATCATCAGGCAGAATTGTTTTTGGACCTTGGCATGGCATGGTGAGTGGTTAACCTAGGCCAATGAGACAGGTACTGAAGACTGAATTGAGCATAGTGACTTTATTGAAAAATATAGCATTCTGCCTTATTCCTACCTGTGACCCTTAAATGCACATACTGTGAAACTTCAAGGCATATCGCTTTTGTATGGTAGCATGTCCCAGTTGTACCACCACCCAAACTAGAAATGGATTGATGATCATAAGTTTGATTCCTGCCTATGCAAAGCGTATTTTGGCGGTGGGCACCAATATAATATTAGTGCAGAAGAGCAAGAACTAGGAAGATCTGTAAAACTAGTTAACTCTGAAGGGTATGTGGAACTTCAATGCATAAATTGATAAATTGTGAACTTTAAGATTATGGTAATTAGGGGAATTCTCCTTTTAACCTAGTGGCAAAAGTTCACTTTTATACATACTATATCATCATATCTATAGAGATTTCAGTTAATCGTGCAATTGAGTTTCATGAAGATCAATAGTTTTTTGTCAATCTTCAGTTAATTAGTATATTACTTACTAGTCACTATTTAAGCTAGTTGTGCCGTACCCCGTAGAATTATCTCGATCGAAGGATTATAAGGTGGCTAACTTCCTGCCAGCCATGTCTGATATCTGCTGATAGTGATGATCATCTGATACCTATACTCTTAGACGGTGCTCATTCAAGTCTACTGGAATGAGAAACAGACTAATAGGTAGTGTGAAGAACAAAAACGTCATTGTAATACTGTGGAGAGCATTATACTATTATTGGAAGGAATAGTAGATGATCATGGAAGATGACGAGAAGGGAGTTGTAAAGTAGAATCCATATTCAGTATATCAATACATAGGGCATTCATAGATTATGCCCAGACGATGTTAATTCTTCTTTGCTGATACAATGGAATCCTCAACTCTGTGGCTCCAGGCAATTACATATCATCTTCCGTTCGTAGGGCCATTTCAGGGCTTATGCAGAAGAAGATGAGCAGATTCTTCAGAGATGTTGTTCTCTTTCAGTGTTCCAGGATCCTAGGGGATAACCCTCGAACTATGGACTGTTACACATTGGGTCACTTCTACTCCTGTCTCCTGACATTTAAGTCCCAAAACAGCGCATGGCTTGGGTCTTCATAGAGCTTTCATGGGTGTTTCATGAAAATGGTTCTGCAATGGTAAGGCAAACAGCGAAACCACGGCATGAGAAATTAACCCAAACACACATAACTGCTAGAGGTCCTACAACTGGAGGTCATCCAAGGCCACCTGAAACGTAGCAGAAGCTGAGACCGTCAACAATTGCTACCACTTTCTTTGCCTTCGTTCCTGCGGGTGGAATGTGGATCCATCGTGAGCCGCACACGGCTGCGGGATTACGTATTGCAACCCGCCCACGCTAACTAACGACACATCTACAATTCTGCATCTGCAACCCAAACCCCTGCAAATTCGACAGCAAAACGTGCAACTCGACATCTATTATATCAAGAGTGTTGAGATCGCGCGCTAGAGGAGGGTCTATTCGATTGGTGTTCCTGCGGCGCCTCTCACGAGGTCCCATTGTCCCTTGAACGATGCCCTCAGATACAACTTCTGCGCCGGCACCAGGTACGTAACGCCTTCATCTTTATTTACTAAATAAGTAGGCCTGCGCGTAGTCTATTCAAGGAGAGACCTAACTGCGCCATGTAAATTGCTTAGGGGCAGGAGGGAAATCAAAGAAAAACAGCAGGAAGAAAGCAAATGCGAAAGCAAAGGCAAATGGCGGGACCGTTCCCATCACGACTTCTTCCGACCAACTACAGCCGCCCACACAATCCGACGGGCAACAGGAGAGATCAGGCCAGGGTCAACAGGAGAAGCCAATTGCACCGCCGGTATTTCTCTCACCTTGTCCCCGCTGGAGGCGGGAGGCATCAGGTATGCTAAGGAGACACATTGTCTAATCTTGAAGTTTTATCTAGGCTAGCAAAGAAAGCGTCGCGAACGGCTCCCAGGCAGCGGATTTGGAGGATAACAATGGAGGACGGGATAAGGAAACGGAGTCGATAACGGAGAGCGACACTGATGTACCGCCTCCCAACTCAACAACCACTTCTTTTGATTCCGACCCCAGGTTCGAAGCACTGGTGCGGGATCGCGACTCCCTGCGTGCGGAAGTAGCTGAGATGCGCATATCTCTGGAAAAGATACAGTCCAAACACGATGAGGAGATGGGGGCTCTACAGAACGAGCTGAAACAGTCACAAAATGACAAAGAGCATGCCGAGACCCAGTTTCGGAATTTGTTGGGCAAGGTCAATACGATCAAGTCGCAGCTGGGGGAGAGGTTGAAGGCTGATGCTGTACGTCTCTTTGAATTCTTTGGTGTGCTATTTTTTACATATACGGTTTTTGAGATGGGTTTCCCTTTTTCGGCCCGTTTGTTAACAAATGAGTCTACAGGAAGAATTGGAGCAGAAGAGGAGCCGGATTGAGGAGCTTGAGGGCCAAAATGCTGTGCTACAAACGGAGGTGGAGTCGAAATCGGCTGCTCTCAAATCACTGGAGAAGGAAAGGGAACAGCAATCTAAGGAGCTGTCTAGCTTGCGAAATCGGACGAATTTATCGCAACAAAATTGGCTGAAGGAGAGAGAGGAATTGGTAGAACGAGAGGCATATGTGCGTTCGGAATTCGAGGAGGCAAAGCAAGCTATGCACAATTGGGAAATTCTCGCCATGGAGGAGCGATCCATTCGAGAAAGTCTGGAAGAGAAAGTGACAGACCTGGAGGAGCAGCTTGTCACCTTGAAAAGCGACTATGAGAAAGCCTCTTCCGAACGCGATGCACAATCAGTGACGGTGGACGGGCTTCAGAGGGCGCTTCAAGATATCCAAACCGGTAACGGATCTTCTCAAAGTTTTTATAATTTCACGTGGTTAATACGGCTAATACGATTTCTTTTTCTATAGCCCGAAAACAGGAGCTACGAGAGATAGTAGAAAGCTCAGATGCACAGCTGGAAGAGCACCGGAAGAAGCTCCAGGAGGCTGAGAAGAACGCCACAGAAGCCATTGCCAAACTAGAAGAGGCAGAGGCGGAGTTGAAACGAGCTCTGCCATTTGAAAAAGAAGTCAAGGAGAAGAATCTGCTTATTGGCAAGCTACGCCATGAAGCAGTGACACTGAATGAGCATCTTACCAAAGCTCTAAGGTTCCTGAAGAAGGGAAAACCAGAAGATAATGTAGATAGGTATGTTTTGCCTCTGTTCTTCATTATACTAAAGTGCAATGGTGGCCAACTAGAATAATCAGACACCTCGTCACCAACCATTTCCTCCATTTCCTAGCGCTGGATCGATCAGACCCGAAGAAATTCCAGGTCCTGCAGCTCATATCAGCGTTACTAGGATGGACAGATGGTATGTCACACCCAGAGCCCTTTATTTTCCAATGCATATTCTTGGGACAAGGGATGGGCCTTGTCTAACGCCACTCCTTTGGGTTATCTAGAACAACGAGAGCAAGCTGGTCTTGCCCGCCCCGGAACCTCAAGCGGATTTGGCGTTAGTCTACGCATTCCCAGCACTTCATCCCTCCTATCGAGGACACCAAGCTCGCCGTCCCTTGGGTCCGAGTTTTTGATGGACAATGTAAGTACACGCAAAGAATCACTGGCGGAACTCTGGTCAAATTTCCTGGAACAGGAGGCGGCGCAAAAAAAGGAATCGAAGTCACGAAGTCAATCGGATGCACAGCCAGCCTCTCCCACTCCATAAACTATGTATACGAGGCCACTTAGGCGACGGTTAACTAGACTCATGTTCCTTTTACCATCAAATTTTTAGCAGCCTAGAGCATTAGTTTTCGTATAATTTTTCATCCTCGCAGGGCCGCCAATTCTATTCATGTGTCAAGCGAATGTGATCCTCCGGGGACCGCCAAAACAGCCGCTCATGGTACAATCTCATTAATTTGCAGGAGTAGACCAACAACTATATGTAAGCCAGTGCGGTTCAACTATCCTAGCCCGTAGTATAATCATACCCACAAGGGAGGTAGAAATGAAAGAATGATATTGTTAGATAAACTCTCCCCCAGTCTCGTGCCAAGAACCTAGAAACCCAATCCCCAAAATTGGCGACAACACGATAGTAGTTATTCTCATAATTTTTGGTCTGCCTTTCCTCTCTTTCTTTCCCCTATCCAATCTCCTCATTTCTTCATACATTCCAATGGCCGCTGCTGGTAGGTCTCCCACCTGTTTCCCATCTCCAAGCTCGACTAGCCCTGTTCTAACAACGAAGTGCAAAAATAGCCATCCGCAAATTCCGCCCTGTAGTGATATCCGGCCCTTCAGGCGCTGGGAAATCAACATTGATAAAAAGACTCTTTGCCGATTACCCAGATACCTTTGCGCTTTCAGTTTCTCGTCAGTTCCACCAGCTTGCTATCCACTCACCTTTCCCCTTTCTCAAACCGCCGCTCGCTATTAACCCCCGCTTTGAATGGCAGATACAACCCGACCCCCCCGCGCCGGCGAACAACACGGACGTGAATACTACTTCACAACACGCGATGGCTTCCAATCCCTCATCGACGAAGGCGGCTTTATAGAGTGGGCCCAATTCAGCGGGAATTACTATGGCACTAGCACCAAGGCGGTGAGGGACGTGGCGGAGAAGAAGCGCATTTGCATTCTCGATATTGAGATGGAGGTATGCAAGAGTCTAATTATATATATACCCTCTCCCACCATCATACGCCTGCTTTGCTGCCAACCCGACTAAACCCACCTAAATGGAAAATAATAATAATAATAATTTTTACAGGGCGTCAAACAAGTCAAACGCACATCCCTAAATGCGCGTTTCATTTTCATCGCCCCGCCCTCCCTCGAAGTGCTCGAGCAGCGCCTGCGGGGCCGCGGCTCGGAGACGGAGGAGAGTCTCCGCAGCCGTCTGGCGCAGGCGAAGAATGAGCTGGAGTATGCCAAGCAGCCTGGCGCGCATGATATGGTGCTTGTCAATGACGAGTTGGAGGCTACGTATAAGGCGTTGAGGGAGTGGGTGGTTGATGAGGGGCGGTTTGGGGCGCTGGAGTGAGAGGTTGTATGGGACTTCTTTTTTGGCTGTTTTTGCGAGGCGAATGGGGTATTTGATAAATGAGGCGGGAGAGGCTGAGGGTGAAAAATTGCATTGCGTTGTCCTTATATATATTTATATATCGCCGCACTCTTTCTTTCCCTCTGTGTCTTTCTCTTATTTCCCTCCCCTTAATATCCAAGACGTTACACGTTGCACTATATATACACGCCTACATGGCGCAGAGTCGGGTTGATTTATTTATTTATGATGATTTTCTGTTTGAAGCACCGGGTTAACCGTTAAACGTTGTGATCTGCTATTTAGATTCCAGACATAGAGAGAATAGAAAAAGGGGACAAAATAGATACCGTTCACTATGAATCTACCTACCTGGCATAATCAATACCTAAACGGTGCATTTGCATTTGTATTTTCAATATAAAGGTCCTTCTTTCTCATTATTCCTTCTAGTTTGTTTGTCTCAATTAATTTTAAACCCAGCAGAAAAACCAATCAAATTAAAAAAGACTAAAAAGAGAGCTAGAGAGACATACAAAAAGGGAAAAAAAGCAGCTATATTGATTGCGGAAGGTGAGAAAAGCAAAAGAGGAACAATTGGAAGGGGTTTCTTTAATGGTGCAAGGCGAGGAAAGGAAAGCTGTGCTAAAAAGGAGAAAGAAAGAAAAATCAGATAAATAATTAAGGATATAATTAGGAAGACTTGCTGTAGTACATTACGGGGAAAAACAAGACAACACAAAAAATGGGAAGATTTGCTCGCGTATCTTTTAGTCACTAGGCTTTGATGCCTTTTTCTTTCCATCTTTCAAAAAACGGCAAGGAAAAATGGCTCGAAGCCAAAGCACAGTATCGCCGGGGCCGGGGAAAAGGAGAATGGTGGCATAGTTCCAGCAAATGAAAATAAGGGGGGGGGGGGGGGATTGGAGGAAATCGAGAAAAAAGGTAGAGTCGGAAAAAATTGAGAGAATGAATACACACACAATAGAAGAGTTACAAAGGGATATTTTGTAAAAGAGGCTCACGGTGAACTTTAGTTGGCAGATGGAAGAAAAAGAAGTGAGCGTCTGGGTTCTAGAAAGCCCCCAGTTGATCTGTTGCTCAAGTGCAGGCCAATGGGTGCTTGCATCCAACGACGAATGCGATACAGAGAGTAGAAAATAAAAACGCTTCCGACGAACGACTGAGATAACTAGCTAGAATCACCATAGGAAAACCTCTAGTTATAGCCGTTCATTGCCACCCTTTGAGAGCCCTTGCTCAATTCCCGGTCTGCGGAGGGGCTAATGGGTCGGCTGCCAGAGTGAGCTGTAGCGCTGCTCTCCTTCAAGGCCAGCAGCTGTTTCGCGCGGAAGGTCTCGTAGTGGATCTGGCTGGTGGTCTCGATCAGATCCTGGAGGTGGGTGCGCGTGAGGAAGTTGCGGAGGTAGACGAATTCGCAATGGTTCTCGTCTTCGACGTTTATCACGCCCCAACGGTTCTGGCGGCCACGGACTTGCTTACCACCAACGATGATGGATTTCTCGCTTCCAACAACTGCGAAGGGAATGATGTCCTACAAGGTTGCTTGTTAGACTGGGAATTTATTCAGACAAGGTGAAAAGGGTTTTTTTCCTACCTTGATTTGAGCGTTAACGGCACGCTCTTCATCGTCCAATTCATCGTTATCATAAGGGTACATCTTCAGGTTATGGAAGGCGAATTCCTCCTTGATTCTCTCCTTGAACGCTAGTCGCTCTTCTAGCGTCAAAGAATCGGATTTGGCAATGACAGGCACAACATTGACAACATCAGATAGCTTCTTCAGGACGACAATATCAATTGGTTTCAGACTAATTTCATTATTAGTAATTTTTTTGCCACGATCCTTTCAAAACCGTGGGCAAATAGAGACGTACGCATGTCCAGAAGGCTGGATAAAGAACAAGCAGCAATGGATACGTGTATCCTGGATGTAGCGTTCCCGCTGAGCAGTAAGTTCCTTCCTGAGATAGGCGGAGTGCTGATCCTTGATATACTTGACAATTGGGTCCCAGCTGCAGAGATACGAATCAGCAAACAGTTCCAACAATATTCATACTTCTTATCGCATTTACCATCTATCATTGTTAACCTGGTCACCATAACCGGGGGTGTCGACAATGTTCAACCGAAGGCGTACGCCGTTCTCTTCGATGACTGTCAAGTAGGAGATATCATAAGTATCTATATGTATATATTTGCAAATTGGAGAGGAGGGAACGTACTATGGGAGACAGCTTGAATTTCGGTGGTTGAACGCACAGGCTCATCTGGTCTCAAACGGCCCTTCGAATCGATCAGGTGGGAGGCGAAGATGGTATTGATCAAGGTCGATTTGCCCAGTCCAGTTTGACCTAAAAGAAGCCACCGGTATTTAGTATCATATGTCCATTTATAAGGGTTGGAATTGGGCTTTGTAGCCGTTGTTAGGGTGAAATCCAAAAATCATGGAAGGAGGCTGAGAAGTCGAATAACAAAGCAACGCAAAGCAAAGCATAATGCAGCACGTACCCACGCAGATAACGTTGAATTGAAAGCCACGCTTCAGCAATTTTCGCTCGATCTGCGAGGTGATGCTATCAAAACCGACATGGCTTCTGGGGTAGACGGTGCTCTGTGGAGTAACTGGGGATTGTGGTGAAGCCATAGCAATGACGGGCAGACGGAGTATGACAACACGAGCAGCGCAGAATACAACAGAGAATAGGGGCAAAGAAGGATACGAAGTGGAAATGACAACAGCACTGGAGATGAGCAGGAGCAGCAGCTGGAAGAATTCGACGCGGGAGGAAGAAACAAGCAGAGCACAGAGCGGACGACGGACTCCAGGAACTCGCCCCTTATTGAAATCTGCGGTGGTTCAATTGTTTGGGCGCCGGTCAGGGGCAGCCGCACTAGTCCGCTTTGGAGATAGTGTGTTTCCGCTGGTCCCTTCCGTCGGAGCTTCATTTTTATTCGATGATTTTGATGATTTTGATGATTTTGATATCCAGCGATTCTGCACCAGGAGGAACGAAACGTTCACAAACCACTTTAGCTCTACATTGCTATATACGCCACTTCTATACCCGCTAATTCCTGCTTCCTATCTGCGAACTCTATATACCACTCCTCCGCCGGCCAATTTGGCCATACACACCCAATCACCACCACCTCCGCACCATGTCGTCCCTAGCTTTCTCCTCCGCCTCCATGCTCTCCCGCCTCTTTCCACGACTCTCCCTTCAATTCCCTCACACAACAAGCCAATTGCTACGATATAACCATGCACCGAACTCCCTTTTGACTGTCGCCGCAGCTGCAGCCGCTCCCGCTTCCATCGTCATCGAAATCCCATCCCTCCTCTCCGATATCTGGGATTCCGTCCTGCGCGCCGTACCCAAGAAGAAGACCTCACATATGAAGAAGAGACACAGGCAGATGGCTGGAAAGGCATTGAAAGACCACCTGGATCTGAATACCTGCTCGAGCTGTGGGCAGCCGAAAAGAGCCCACTTACTGTGTCCAACTTGTGTTAGCGGTGAGTCTTCCCCTTGATGTATCTCATATTCATCCTCACAAGGCTTTGACTGACAGGCTGGTGGCTCTGAAGAAATAAAGCAAGAATGGAGAGAGGCGGAGAAGAAGGCGGATAAAAGCTCGTGAATTTATTTTATTTCCACTCTCTCAGTGTATTATCATTTTTCTCTCGGAGGGAAGGTATAGATAAATAGCACCTGTGTTGAAACGCCTGAAAAAGGACTATCGTGTGTGTATGTGTGTGATGGGCATAGCATTTGGCGTTTTGGTTTTTTGATATCACGATTCAATTGAATTTTTAAAGTGTACTGTACAAACCAGCTGGTCTTTCTGGATGGTTATCGATGCCACCAATGGGCTCTCAGAGGATAGAGAATCTAGATATTTAGTTGTAAATAATTTATAGATATTATTGCTTTTAAATTTAATGGATCTCTAACATTAATAGTGATCTGATCGGATGTGTCATATCTTGTACTTGAATGATGTGTGGCCATTGTTGGTGATTCACAGCACTTTTAGGAACGTCAACTTGATATAGATCAATTTCGTACGTAGCCCAAGCATATTTAAACCATATCACACCACACACACCACCATGACAAAATAGTCCCAAGGACGTAAACATGGTAAGCAATCTTCTAAAAACCCATGTATAAATCTGGCCAAACATAAATCCGTTCTAATACACATGACGGTAACAATAGTCAAAGCAATATTTGACCCTTCATACAATCGATAAGGGTAAACCCTATCCCATCCTGCCTCCTGTCTGCTATACCCAAAACCTCAAAATACATACATATATATCTATAATCTCCAAGCTAACTAAAAAACATTATCAGCGCACCCCATTGAAATCTTCTCCTTAGCCTTAACTTCGAGCCAACTGATATCCTGCTCAGGAGCATCGTCGCTCAAAGTCCACTCAACCACAGAGCCAGATTTCCCCTTAGTCCAATCCATCGACGGCGCGCACAAGATCGGCTGCCACCACCTGGTTGCAAGCAGGGATGGTACAAGGCTTGTGAGTGTTGGATTTGGTGGGGAGGTTAGGGTGTGGTCTTCTCTTGCTGGTGGGGTGTGGGTGGCTGATGAGGGGATAGGCGATGCCGTGGGTGGTGGGAAGGGTGGTATGTTATAAATCAACCAAGTTTTTACAGCTGATTTTCATACTATATCATTTCCTTTCTTTTTGGATATGTATAGACGGATACGTCGGTTTGTGATGACATGATTGAGCTAATATTATATACACAATGCAGAAAGTAAGTTGAAAGTCAGCGGGGTATGGGCCGCCGCGCTCTCTGTGGATGGCGAGTATCTTGCTGGCACGACGTTGGATGGGCATATCAAAGTCTGGCACATCGATGGGGCCGGGAAGGGCAATAACGTGTCCCAGATCCGCGATCTGGAGACGAAGGGTAGCTTTGGGATGTGTATTGATCTGGTACGTGCACAGGCAAGCGAGTCCAGTATGCCTTGAGTTCAGATAATGGAGCGTATTCCTTTCGCATTATCACTTTCTCACCCGAAAGCTCGACACTGACCACCTTCAATAAATTCTTTTCGTTCTGTCATTTTCATACATATTCTTGCTTCGGAGGGTCTATGGCTTACATGTTAAATGCTCCATATTATTCCCACACCTAGTCCGCAGACGGCAGCCTGACAGCATCTGGCCACGCGAATGGGAACATCTTTATGTTCCGCAATGAGACAGGGCGGATGATACATTCCCTGTCGGGTACGTAGAATGGAATCCGTACCTCCACCTACTAGGTTCAATAACTACAAATTCCTAGACAAAGTACTAACGAGATTTCCAATAAAACAGGTCTAGCCTCCCCCGTTCGAGCTGTATCATTCTCCCCTGGGGGTAAACTTCTCGCAGCAGCAGGTGACTCTCGAGTAATCCAGCTGTATGAGACATCTTCCGGTGAGCAGGTAGCCATGTTAACAGGGCATGGGTCCTGGATTACTTCTCTGGACTGGAGTCATTCTGGTGAATTCCTTTTGAGCTCGTAAGCCTTTTTATTTCTCTTTTCTCTCTCCTCCCCCCTCTCTCCCTTTCCTCTCTTGTGTGTTTCTCTCGCCCACTATCTTCATTTTTCATCTATCAGATTTCCATCCGATTCCAAACCTAGTCTGTTTTCATCATTAACTTTTTGTTTTTTCGAATCCTGGCAGAGCCCTTGATGGAAAGGTTAAAGTGTGGTCGATTGAACGGAGGGTGTGCGTGGCCACGCACTCTGAGTCCGATGCGGCCATATGGAGTGCGAAGTGGTTGCCAAAAGTTGGAGGGTCGGCAGAGAAGTTTGTTACAGCGAATGCTAAGGGGGGCATTACTTTTTATCGTGAGGCTACGGGGGGATGAGCATGAATAAGTAACTGAACGGGCGGGATGATGAGTATTTTGCAAGATATTCATCGAAAACAAGGGAAGAGGGTATGAAAAATACTACTCTTCGTTGGAGGCGATATGAAAAAATAGAATTAATAGGAGGAATTCAAAAGGGCGAAACCAAATAAATATATGAAAGGAAAAACTAACGCCCCCTGCCCCTTGTCGTCAATAATGAATAAAATATAGTCATCAACTCATTCCCTCCGAATAGAACACCAATCTCATAATAATCATAGACAAAGAAGAGGAAAAATGGACAGAATATGCTGAATCCCCTCACTTCATAGCCGCCACAAACAACCTCCTCATCCTCTTCAAAAAGGCCCCAAAATCCCTATCATCATTCACAACCATTAACTCCTGCTCCACCGCCGCCCTCTCCAGCTTCGGCCGACAGTGGAAAACTTCATAATCTCTACTCGCCGTCCCCAGCTCAAACCACGCCTCGCGCTCCCAATCCTTCTCCACTAAGTGTGTGTAGACAATCCGAAGCCGGTCCTCACGCCCTGCTCCTTCAATCCGCAGGCACAGGTAATCCTGCCAGAACTCCAGCTCGGGTGTATTCAGGCGCGCCTGGGCGTCGAGTTGCCTGGAATGTGCCTTCTGCGCCTCCAAGCGCTGGTTGATGGTCCTCTGGGTCTCGTCGATTTGCTGCTTGAACCGGTCGCGGGTGGCAAGTCGCGCATCGCGCTGGGCTGTGATGGCGGCAATCGCCTCGTGCATTTCGGCGGCTTCAGCGGCTTCCTTTTGTAATGTTTGGGCGTGGGTTTGGGATTTGAGGTCGAGGATTTCGATGTCTTTTTGTTTTAGGCGACGGTCCTCTGTGGATATAAATGATGGATCCTGTTACCAGGATTCTTATATTGCGACAAGAGAATCGCGTTGATGAAAAGTAATTTTCGGATGGCGCGCATTTTAAAAAGACCGTGGTCAAACACACCTTGTAGCTCAGCTAGGTTCACGCGGAACTGATTTCTCTCTTCAAGAACTTGTTTCCTCCCTCTTTCTATGAAGCTGTCGAACTTGGCTGTGAATTGGGCCATCCGGGAGCGTAGATCTTCGAATCCGAAGTTGATGCTGGGCAATTGATCCGCCATTGACGGCGCGTCCGCTGACGATAGCGGCGGGCGCATGCCACTTGTAGATAATGAGGGTTCAAAGGACATCGACATTTTTGCAGATAACGATTTACGACTTTGCGGCGTATGATACTGGAAGACAGTCTCCGGCTTGAAATGCGTGTTCGCATTTGAGGTCATGATGATTTGCCGAAGTCAGGTTGCGACAGCAACGGCAGATCCGCGCTAACTATATCGGGTAGTCAGCTTAACTAAAATCTTGCGAAGTCCCAGATTTTTTATCTCTGACTTCAACCATTGATCTTCACACTTGTGGGATTCTTTTTGGTGCCCCGATGCATATGACATTGACGAGCTTGCCAAAAAGCTTTATTGTGGACTGACCCATTTGGCCCGAAATGATGTCCCACATTCCAGAAACCAATGTCAAGCGCAAATGGGTGACTATCGAACAAACATTCTACAATACGGGCACTTGGGCACTGCAACTTATCTACCTGATCTACAAGTATGGGAATTTTCGCGCAAGATCGATAGAGGTAAATTCGACCTTTTGAATTTATTTATTCTATTCCCTATCGCTAATATGTTAAAATGAATAGTGCCTTCACTCGTCCTTTACGGCCATGTCAATTGTGCCTTTGCTGGTACAGAGCCGTCCGGCGCTTGGAGTCTGATCCACAATAGCAGCGGGTTGTTAACCAACAAAGACGAGGATGACTTGTTGAAAATTAGGCCGGAACTGGCTCCGGCATTGGACCTTTTCCGTCGACATGAAGCATCATCTCGTGCTATCACTGCTGCTGTGACCAAGTTCGACCCTCAAGTTTCCAACCTCCTAGCAGTCGGAAATGCGATCAACTTTGACCGCCGTGGCGGCTACGATTCCACGGTTCCAATAGCAGCTCTCATCAGTAGTGATTCAACTGTGTCCATTCAGCTTGTGGAATTGGAAGATGAGGAAATCGCGTGGCCCCCAGATAGTGATCGCCTGGCTAAAATCCCTTCTTTCCAGACCCGTGGGAGGGGGCGGTGGATGGGGACTGCTGGCCCTGTACAGCAAATATGCTTTGCGGAAACTGTGGATGAAAAAAGTACATGGTTGGCTGTGCGGTTTATACAGTCCACGATTGTATTTCGTCCCCAACGGAACAAGCTTTCGCTTTCTGCCCATTATGATGATATGGATTTCATGCGTGAAAATCTGGCGGATACCCGTTTGGATGCTAATCCGATCCTTAGCATCTCCGTTTCCGCAACTGGCGGTGTCCCACACGCTGGTATTACGTTCAACCCTTGGTATCAACAACAGATAGCGATTGTCGATCGCTTAGGAAATTGGGCGGTTTGGGATATTGGAAAGCAGCGCCATAGTACATATTGGTGTGCAGACCGCGGTCAATCGGGCAGGCTGTACCCAGAGGAAACTCCACATTCTGATGAATTTTTCCAACGAGATCATTATGATGGATGGGCTGCTATTTTGTGGGTGGGAAATGTCCATAAGTTGTTGGTTTGCGACAGACGGAATATTGCCTTGTATCGAATAGACACTGATCCCGTGCAGCGCCATACGATTGACGTTGATATTCAGCGGGAGTCTGAGTGGATTTTGGACATTAAAAGGAGCCAGTCCAACCTCTCGAATATATTTGTTCTTACAACAACGCAGGTACTTTGGCTGCATGTCAATTCCGATGATTCCTTATCACGCAATCAGGGAGGAGATAGTCGGGAATTTACCATTTTACTCTCTTGGCGCCATTTCAGGGATCCTGAAGATACCAGTCTTCAATTGGCCCCAATGCTGGTGCAAAAATGTACTGTCTTTCAACCCCTTTAGACTTGGGTACGTTTCCCTGTAAGGATTTTGCTAACATAAATGTAGCTTTCTCCCTCATTTTGTTCTCGCGACTCAACAGTTTAGCACAAGTCTTTTGTTTTGCCTTTTCTCCAGAGGACTCATCTATTCCAGTATCAGTCGCTGATCCGTTCTTCCTTCCGCTACCTACGGGCAGCAGCGATGACGGGAAATTTTTGGAGTCCTTGCCCGAAGACTCTTACTTTTCGTCTTTGATATTTCAGCCAATCCTAGACTCCAGCATCGCCGATCCCACAAATGACGGCAAAGTCCTTAATCTCGTCAAATTTATCGGTCAGCGCTCCAACTTGGAAGTCATTGAGGCTTTATATGTCGCGAGGGCGGATGGTGGGGACGAAACTTACGAGCCATTTAGTTCCACTCCACCACTGTTGAAAACCGAGAAGAGTGCAAAACGTGTTGTTGATGATGATGATGATGATTTCATAGTGGATGATATGAATGAAGTAGTCCTGCCACTATCCGCTGGGCGGAGGAATTGGAATGCAAATATTGAAAATACCTGGGGGCAACCAATACGTGCATTTCCATATGTTGAGAACTGGGTTGATATCTATGGGTTGGCTTCTGCGGCTGTTACTGAGCAAATAGGAAGCAGAGGGAAGTCAACTATTTCCGACAGGAAAACCCAAACGTTCTACCATTGGCTGGATGATCTGAATAGCAACTTTGGGGAATTGGTTCTGGGCGATTCACCACTATCATCAAACTGCAGGACAATGTTTGTGTACTCCTTCCTCTTTGTATTGAGCGATGGCAATTCTAACTACGGTTACACATAGGCTTGATATTGTCCCGGCCCCTCCGTTTTTGGATGACATTGATCGAAATACTAGCGATTTTGACCAATTTTTGGCACGACTAGCGGATCCTATGCAAAATATGCTACCCACTGGATACGAAATCACTCATATACCTATATCATATTCCCCATCCTCAAATGTAGCAATACCTGATCATGTTTCCAGCCGCACAACACCCGCAAACATCACTAGTCTCTACGACTCCCTTGTCCGCGACTGGCTCTTCCCGCTCCCAGGTGACTTCCCAAATAAGATCCGAATGGCCAAAGAAAAGATCATACGAAACATCGTTATGCAATTGGTACTCTCAAGAATGGTTCTAATTAGACGTTTGAGTTCCGAAATCGACGACCCTAAATCTGGCCGCAATCCCGAGACCGCAGAAGGAGACCTTTCCCGTTTCCATCTACACTCCTCGATCCTATGGTCCAACCAGGAACCAATTATACATTCACAAAACCCCACAATCACCATCACTCCATCTGCCGGACAAACCGAACTGGACACAGCGAGTTTCTTCCTACCATCTTCGCAACCCACGGCCACATCCACAGCCACAACCACGACACCATACGCAACCCTTCGTCTCTACACCTCCCTTAAACAACCCAACCAACCTCACATCCCCCGCCGCATCGCGGAAATTCTCTCGCATTGGAAACCCGGCACAGACCCATCGGCCTACAACTGGCAAGCCGCTGTCCGCACACTTCATGACGAAAAGCAACTACAGACCGAAAACCAAGCAGCCAGCCGGCGACGGAGGAGGCATGAGGCAAGGAAATTGCGGAGGCATCAACAGCAACTATCACAACAGCCATATCTACAGTCTCTGTCTGTCTCCACCCCTTCCGTTCCTACCCCTTCGGCGTCGCAGGTTCCCGTTCCGCGGATGGGGCATAGCCAGCAACAGCAGCCGCAGTCCAGCCGGGTAAAGGGGCAAGGGTCGTTTTTGGGAACGGGAACGGGTACTAGTGCCGTCCCACAGATGATGGTGCAGAGCAGCCAAGTTACGGAGGAAGGGGATGTGCCGATGACGCAAGTTGAGAGGGGACTGTTTGGCGGCAGGAATGCGGCTAGTAAGAAGGCTGTGAAGGAGAGGAAGAAGAAGAGAGCGGCAGGGTTTTAAACAGGATTGGGGTGTTTTGCGGGTTTATTAGATATTGTGAAAGATTCTTTTCGTTTCGGAGAGGGAGGAACGCGGATTCGTAGGGGGATTGCTAATATTGGGAAATGGTGATTTTCGCCTTATTGCTCACTCTGTTGACATCCGAAGTATCCATGTTGTATAATAATTAATGGCTATGTTGAATGCGCTCTATATAAAATTAAAATAGCAAAATACACCAGTGCATCTTATCTATAAAATATATATATATATAAACGAGACGTTTGAACGCATCCTAGAGTATATATAACAAGGTTGCTACTGAATGTATATTCGCTTCTGCATATACATATCTGCCCATCAACCCGGAGCTAACTAATAGTATGAAAAGGGGGAAAAATAACAAGTGATGTAAACTAATATAGCCAATTAGAGGATGATATCAAGAAGTGAAACATATGGATGTAAATACATTTTGAAAGCCCACGACGGGGTGTTCCCACCAGGGGATCGCACCCGATCCGCCCCACTCGTTCCTTTCCAGATAAGATAGTTTTCGAAAAAAAATCAGCTCAGGCCTCGAGATAATAGGGGAGGACGGTGTATACAAGGAGACAAAAGCAGCGTCTAGGTATATATAGGTGTGTGTGTATTGGATATCTGTTTCTCCAGCATATGATTTGATCTTATAGAGGCCTTTTGGAACGATGGGTAGGCCATCGAGAACTCTTCGACGTAGAAAGACGAGCGTGCGTCTCGTTTTCAGTGGCTGGAGGGAGGGAGGACTCCTTTACGTGATTCGTAAGGGATGATAGTGATAATACTGTAGTAATAGTAATCGTGATGATAATGATTCGACAATAATGGTCGTGAGAAATGCAGGCCCGTTGCTGTATATATCCAACGCTAGAAATATGGCAAATGTACGTATGTTTGTGCGGATATTGCATATATACATGTGGCTAATGACGTATTTGGATTTTCGTTGGCTCGAGAGGGAAAACACCAGCTCATGAACTGGAGTTATATATATCAGTTAGCCAATCCCGATGCGACTATGGCCGATCGACGCAGTTATGTGCCAGGGTCCGAGAAAGCGTTTTGGTATCCCGAGGAAGTAGAGTGCCGCATATGTCACCAGAGCCAGATTTGTCGAACGCTCTCCAACTCTTTTGCATGCAAATGCCCTATCATTCTTTTTCATCGTCGTAAACGTTAGTTCCGGATAGGAGAACTTTCCAGTCCAACTGCGGAATTCGGTTTGCTTTGATTTTCTTCGGTTTAATTATTTAATGCCATTTTTGGCGATTTCCCGGCTCGCATTGGTTCACCGATGCCCGAATATGTCAATTTCATCAATATCGTCTTCATCCTCCTCTTCTGTATCTTCCTGGTGTTCATCATTGCTAGAATAATCAGAGCCATCAGTGTTCTCGCTTTCGTCTTCGAACAATACTGTTTCATCATCATCCTTTCCATCGCCAAATATCCCAAATGTAGGCCTGGAAGCTTTGCTACCCCAAAAGTCGATGTCTTCGTTATCATTATTGTTTGATCTGTTCTTATCCTCATCACTGGCGGGGGCCGAGGAAGACCAAAACGAATCACTCTGTCGACGAAGGCCAAAATAATTTCCTATCACTGCAGGGACAGTTCGTAGAGGTATGGTGGAGAAGGATCGACGATAACTTGTTGTTTGGTCCGTAGACTGAAGGGTTCCAAGGATGATATTGGAATCATGTGCTGGGACTGACCTTGACATAGTTGAAAGAAATGTAGTTTCAGTTGGTGTGTGGTTCTCGTCGGAGTTTGGTGGCAATCTGGTCATCCGAGTTGGTACGGTTATGTTACGGGATATGTTGCGGATTTCATTAGCTTCACGATGGTGGGTATTCTCATCATTGTTACCATTGGCAGTGAGGAGTTGTATTTGCGTTGTGTTGTAAGAGTAACATCTGCAACAATAGTCAGTAAATAATGCATAGCATAGGAAATGAGATTGACTTACATTTCGCATTTCAACCCCAGCCAGTGGTACTGGACGGCGGACTTCGCAGAACAGTCGTTGCATGATATTAGTGCTCTTGTATCCATAAAATCTGGAGGCATTGGCTGGTCATTGATTGTACGATCTAGGCTTCTAAAGTGGGCTTCCATATTTGCAATGGTTTTGCTGCAAATGGGACATCGATATGATGTTGTTGAATATTGGGAAAAGCACTTCTGGTGGATACTATGGCCGCACTTCATGAATATGACCGTCTCGGGAGAGGTGAACATATAGTCACCACAGATTGGACAGTCACATTGGGTTGAACGTTCGATACATCTGTGGGTCTGCTGGATAGAGATTGGTATACAGACAGAGCAGGTCTGATTGGCCGTTAGCTGAAACTCGAAATTACCAAAATGGGAACAAGATATACCTTGCAGTGATAATAATCCTTACCGATCCCTTGACCGATACGACAAATCCCGCAATCGTTACAGTGGTAAATGCTTTTCTGGCTGTCGTTATCCCAGAGTTTGCACACCGAGCAGTAGTAGCAGGCGGCTTGGATGCCGCACGATTTGCACCATTGCCCGGCCGCTTGCGGAGTGCGACAAACCATGCAGAGCATGTTTTGGGTCGCTCTTCGAATTAAAACGTGATCTTCTTCTTGGTCGTGACAAAATCTGCAAGGGTACCAGGCCTTGCATGTATAACATTGAAGTTTCACTTTCCTCTTATAATGTTGACATCCTAATTGGAGATTCTCCTCTTCCACCGCGTCATCATTTGCGGATTCTTTTGGGAACGAGATGATGCTCTCGCCAGATAGATCTGATGATGAGTCATGTCGAGGCGCGTAACTTGGTCGTAGATCATCATCAGTGAGATGATAGGAAAACCCGAGTGAAGAAGCAGACGTGGGCGAAGTAGGGGACATGGAAAAAGGACCCGAAGATCGTTTACTATGTGACACCGGTGTGCACGGCCGCTCTTGATCATGACAGCTAGTAGGTGAACGTGACTTGCTATACTTCTTGTGTAGAGATGAATTGTAATTCTCTGTCATAAGGGCATGTATCAACCTGGCCTTTTCCGCATTAGAAATTTTTGCATCCCGAATATTGTGAATCTTTTCCCTCAGCGTCCTCATTCCATCATCCTCCGGCAGCGCTGATCCGCTTTTCACTTCCAAATGAAAATCAGCAGCATGATATAGCTCACTATGACCACTGCTTCTTCCATCAGGCTCTCTAACTTGGACTATTCCTCCTATTCTGACATTCGAGCCAATAGTCCTGGAAGAAGAATCCACCGGCACAGGTCCCGATAGTGGAGTTTGAGGTTGACTCATTCCATTAATTGAGTCCAAGGAAGGCCGCTCAACGGTGCCGTCCGTTTCTTCTAGCACCGCTACGTGGGTCCGTGCCGAGAAATGGTGCAATGGAAGGGATGGATCCCTGGCATCAATGTCGGAATGACGATATGTATTGTCGTCTTCATAATGAGGGGTGGAGGAATGCGATACCTCCTCCGGGATAGCAAAGGAAACCTCACCCCCGCTAGGCATGTGGCGCACATCAATCGAACGATTAGAATTGGCCATGCTAGTGACGCCTACCTCACCTCGAGATTCGCCATTTCCTGGGCGAGTCCGTTGCGTTTCAGGCCCAGTATCTGATTGATCTGAGAGCGACCCGTGCAGTTGGCGGGCTCTCCGAAGTAGTGGTTCGGACAAGTAAGACGAAATATACCTGCTCATTGAGCAGAAAAAGGGACAGCGCCAGGCAGAGAGGTGAAGTTATTTATATAAGTATTAGTATATATCTCTCCTCCAAATCCCAGCTGTGGGTGTCGCGTTGAGGCAGGTTGAAGCGTGTAGGACATGTGACGTCTGACATCAGCACATGACATGGCATCGTCCAGGCCTAAATGTCCAACGAGGGCCAACAGCAAACAACATGGACTGATTCCGTGGCACAGAATATAGGAATATGCTGTAATTTGTAGGATCTAGGCGTGTAAGGGATTGTTTCCTTTTTTTGTGTTTATATTTATGTTAATTTACAGATTGTTTGGTTCATCTACTGGGTTGGTTGGTAGATATTATATACTAGATGGTAACCCTATCAATTCCCTTGCTAGCATTTTTATGTGGTTAGGTCTCAAAGCTCTTCGAGATCCAATTGCGGCTAACCCACGGTTGATTTGAGAGTCTTAATTCTTATCCTGACATATTTGAAGCGTAGTTGGTTTGCCAGAATCTTCCGATATGGCAATGGGATGTCCTGATGAAGATAAATGCACAAGCTATTTCCTCATCTAAGACAGAGACCAAGGCTTTCATTAAGCATCTTCAGAGTCATCTCGAATGGCCTGTATGCTGCACTCCTCATCTGGGAACGTACTCCGGTTTGGGCATCAAAACTGGTGGGACTATTAGATACGGAGAAGGAGAAAAATTGTACAATCCCTGGATGAAATTCATCTTACAATTTGGTATCTCCCAACGCAAGCTTTTGGGGTTGCTGCCAGAATCTGACGTGCAAAAGATTCTTGATGATCTTGTGCTCAGTGCTGGTGGAGCTAGACGCCAGTCGAAGAAATTCGAGTGTATTCACAATTCTCTGGGGATTGAACTCTTTTGGCGTGCCGTTTCGAAACGATTTCCGGAGGGTCCAGAGGAGGACATAACGTGCAGGGCTGGAATACCGTATGGTTTGCAAGCCGGTTCTATATAGATGTCTGTAAGCATGGAGGACGGCAATTTTACGGGATTGGGCTTCGAGCGCAGCGACAGTAAGCAACATCTATGACAAAGAATGAGCATAAGATATAAAATAATGATTTTTCTTTCTTTCAAAAGAATGACAAGAGAGGAGAGTACCGTGCTCACTGCAGGATTGGTAAGGCAATCGCAGGTGCCTAGGGTAGTACAAACATTGCTGGAAGAAACGGAAGCGATGGGATGGAGTTAGGCTGAAAGTACTAGTAGCCTCAACGGCACAACTAAAACGTCAATGAACTCAGGTATCATTCAACGCAATCCACCTGGCTAGGGCCTCCTCTATTTGATAGGGTTATGAGTAACTACAAAGTAATTTCACACCTTCGAAATTGCCCGCAGCGGAATTTGACAAGCCAAGAAGTTTAGATACCACGCTTATCCCCATTGGTGCTAAGGTCAGTGGAGTTGAATATCCACCTAGTTTGTATCCTGGCTGCTGTGGTTTCGCTATGTTAATAATTATGCTAGCTATTACTTCAATGAGAGATGGTCATTTCGTGCTTATCTCTCAAGCCAATTCCCTTTAACTAACCCTCACCCTAACCGGAGCTTCGAGCGTACTGTTAGCAGTGGTTAAATACGAGCAACTAGGAGCTTAGTTAGTGTTAGTAATATAGCTTCCCACTTTTTAGATGCTGATTGTGGCGCTTCCATTTTAAGACTAGCGTTTGCCCAGCCTTCCCACTTCCAATCTTCCCTTTTGGAACCCAACTCTTCTTCCTTTCTCAACACGACATCTGTCGTCGTTTCTCCCAACGACAGTGTCTTCCTGGGCTCAGGAAATAGAATCTCCGCATATCTATGATTATGCTGGAACTTCATATCATTATCTGGATTTGTTGAGTCCCAGCGTGCGTTCATGTACAGTGCACACTGATGATATAGGTTTTCCAAGTTTTTGTTTCTCTCCCGACACCTTCTTGTGCCTTTGATCTGCACATCTGTCGTCAGGAGTATGTACTAGACTACGGATTATAAACTGGTATCGTGTGAACCCTTTCCCTCCGATAAATATGACGCGGGTGATTGCTCGAGCCACGTCGGCGCAAGCCGCCCTGCGCGCTCGAAGCAGGGTCCCAAAACCCAAGATCCGAAAACATAAAATTATAATGGAGACCGTTACCCAAGAGAAAAAGAAACTTCGCAGTGTTGTATGTGACTTAACTGAGCCATATCGGAACTTTGGATCAGAACTTTTTAACATAAGGCCCACAGATCTCGTTCGAAGCCAAGGCTCCTCCGGGCTACACCTTTATACCTGCGGGCAACCCCAAGTTTACTAATGCATGCAAGGAGATGTGTCGACAAGATGGGCTCCAGGTCTTTGCTGTTTCGGTCTGTTGGCTGTCCTCCAACTTTCACTTGCGAGTTTGAATTTTGTATTCTTGTCACTGACATCTCTAGACAACGCCTCATCAACGAATGCACGACCTTTCGCAACAGGTGCATAGGATTGGTTATCACTTCCCTAGTGTTGTTGTGGCAACAATCTGTATGGAACGGGGTCTATTTCTTTCGTCGACAGGGAAAGTCGTTCCATACCAAGCAGCATCTTCCTCTCGGCGTCTGACCAAGAACCTTGGTAGGGAAAAACGGGCTGCTTCGGATGTATCCCAAAATACAATCAACGTGGAAGCGAAGGATGCAATCAAGGATTTATTCCCCAATATCCCGACAAAAGACTTGAACCGGATAATCAAAACGGCGTTCCAAAAGGTGTGTTGATTGCCACGTTGGGGTTCGTTGCTGACTCAATTTTAGGGCAAAAGAAAAGTCGGGACTGCCGTCGAACTACCGCTTGCGCGCCGCGTGCAATTAGCTGTTGTAGCTCATATTCGTCACGTCTATACTGACTATGATCGGCTACTCAGAATCACTTCTTTTCAGGATGCCAGAGCTGCGGTTGAAGAGCCCACTCTTGCTAAGCTAGTTCAATGGCGAGGCGACGATGAAAATGGCAAGACCGTTTTGGAAGATGTATTCCGCGAGGTTATTGTTATTTCTGATGACGAAGATGACGAGGAAGACGAGAGTGACCTTGCTGACGAGAGCTTCTCCAGAGAGGGTCGACAATCGAGCGTTGAGGTTGTATCGAATAAAGCCCTAACAGGAGAACTCCAAACAAGGCCTATGAACTATGGAAACCTTCCCGTTGGTGACCATGGAGCTGTCCAGGATTTCTCTGAGGATGAAGCTCCATCTGGGTTCAGATTTGTACCACAGCCTTCGCGAAAGAGAAAGGTTGTAGACAAGAAAAGGCCGGATCGTAGGGGCTTTAGTCGATACCAAGCCTGGGATCGAGCCCGCAACCGATACAAAGCTGGTGAATATTTACCTGATATAGTTAGGCCTGATAACTATGTGGTTGATCGCTATTCCGTTCCTCCTACCATGCAGGATCCCTTGCAGGAAACGGGAAGACTGAATGGCCACCCCACACGCCCTCTTGTCTCTGAATCGATTACCGGCGTATGGCGCCCTCCACGGCTCTATGATTCTACTAATGAAACACTCGTTAACCAACCTCTGAACACGATCGATCCCCTGCCATTAGATAGCAGCCCATATTTTCTCGAACCGAATGTAAGTTAACTCGCATAAGCCAATAATATGACCGGTCCCTACTTGTACTTGCCCTTACTCTAGCATTGGTACTGACAACAACCAACCAACTTACCCGAAAATTAGAAATCTCGAGCAGGGCCGCCTGATCGAATCCAATTAGCTGATGGTGCTATATTTGAAAGAGCCAACATCTCCACATGGCCCGAACGGGAGATAATAGTTCAAAAACCCAAGCAGTTGTCTCCTACTCTTATCTCCCCAAATGTACTAGAAAATTACCCCGATGAAAGGAGATACCGTATACCTTCTGGAGATTTGCATTTTCCCTCCCACCGTGGAGGGGATATCAGTGAGTATCAGGAACATTGCGTGCTCCCATCAATTGAAGGACCAGAGCCGCCTAGCCATTTCAGAAACCAAACAGTGGAACAGCCGGACCTGTTACCCCGCAAAAGAGTTCCAGATGAATTTCCACCATACCAGATGAAGCCTGCCAACCCTCGTATTGAGGAGGTCTCAGGCAAGATGAACTTAATTGACATTAACAAAGACAGCCACACCTTCTCACAAAAAAGACAACGAGTAGAATATAATACTATCCGTGGAAGATCTCCCGTGGATAGAGATCGAGACAGCGCATATATATCCTTGCCGTTGGGGCCATACGATCCCCCAGCTTATCGTAAACCAGGTTCCTCGGATGTTTCGTTTTTTCACACGGAGCAGAAACCACTCTCATCAAATGAACGCCCTGAAGTTCTGGGCCACCATCTTGAGCGACTTCCAATTGGTGCTAAAAGGCCTCTTGATCCTATTCCCTCAAGTTCACATTTCTCCAGTGGCTTCTCTGATCATCCCGAACATGGACGTCGATATGAAGCTCCTATTTCCCATGGTGCTCGTCACGGTCTTTCCAGTCAGAATATTTTAGAATCTCCTCGCTTTGTCTCTGCATCTGATAAACCTAGTTTTGATATGGTCAGGGATGACGGGCGACCCGTCAGACCTAACCATTTTCCCAATTTCAATCGTCCTCAACGTCAGGTTTTTGACTATGAAGACTTTGTAGACCCAAGAGGTCCAAATTCATTTAGGGATGCAAGCCGTCCAGTTTTTGTTGCACAAGAAACCTCCATTAGGCGAAAAATTTTTCCTGATGAAAATACTCGAATTTCTAGTCTTCACTCTCACGACTTTGTGCGTCCTGTTAATTTGCAGGATGCGGATGGGTCTTTCAGGCATGAGCCACAAAGGAGGCCAGCAGCCCCAGCTAGCCCTCGCCAAACAAGACATGTACCCCGTGGTGCGTTCAGGGCATACGACCGAGTCCGAGCTGAATCACAGTCGGATCTTTCTCATTCGGCACAAACATTTTCCTCTCGAGTAGCCCCCGTTCCTGAGCCCAATAGTCCATTCTATGTTGGTTCAGATTTCCCTCCCCGAAATGGCCGCCCAATGTTGAATCCTTCCCAGCCTTCTTCGGCTTTTTATGATTCGCGAACTGGTCGGCTCTCTATTGATGACGATGGACGGTATGCAATGAAGCGACAGATTTGATTTTCTCACAAATGATCTGTTTCAGCGCCCAATCGACTAACATCGATGTTCTTTCCGTTTACTTCCTTCGTCTCTTTTTATACTGTTTCGATCTTGATTCACTAACTAAATAATTCGGTAGAAGGTACCACAATGGCGATGGCATGCAGCACCACTTAATCCGAGACGGCAGCCTGCGAAAGCGACCTCGCAGCCCACCCTTATACTATGAACGAATCCCGCCCGAACGCGCAAGCATCGTTCTGGGTGATTAAGAGGGATTATTTTTCACAAACAGCGCTTTCTCCTGGATTTCTAGAATATTTCCCTCTCCCTCAAAAGAAAGAGTTTAAAGTTTAAATCTATGCGTTTATAGAGCCGGTGTTGGAATGCATTATAATTATAGCAGGGACAAGCGGTGACATGTCTACGAAGTCAATAAACGGGCGGTGGAAACTCGCATTGAGTGGTTTGGTGTATTGTGGAGAAATTGTCGATCTTCGCGGATTACACTATTCCCCGGGACTATCATGGCTACTCTACATATTTCTTATTTGGTATTTACATTTTACCATTTGTGTCATTCTCTCTCCCGGTACGGCAATACTGTACAGTAGTTACTCGATACCCCAATTTGCCCGGGAAGAGAATTGAAGTAATGTCTGTACATAATATCTTGAAACTCCAATGGAGCCAATTGATATGGGTTTATTAATCTCCTAGAGAAGAGTTCTATTTTGGCCGCCGATTTCCTGTATACAGTGTATGCTACATGACAGGAATGGTCTATCTAGAATGGCAGGGCAAGCCAATGTTAGAGCAGCGGATCATCAGAACAAATATTTCTAAAAACTTGTTTCTGACAGATACTTCGTAATGGTTACTGACACGATTGCAATCCGTAAGAGGTCCCGGAAAATTAATGAATGAGATGATCTCGCTCTGTATTCCCACCCTCCTTACCCAAAGCCCTTCGTGCATAAAAGAAAAAGGAATCGGAGAAATCAAGAGAGCTGGTCGTACGTAGGGAATCCATCCATGCAAAAGGTGAACGTCAAAGAAAAACGTTAAGGGAAAAAAAAATACAGCGTTTTCTTCCTCTCTTCCTCTCCAGCTATGGTCCGTCCCTCCCGTCAACTGAAATAGGAATGTAAGCCCTTAACGATGGGCGCCGTGCGCGATCAGGCCCGCCAACTCGCTCAATCCGACATCATGCCCTAATATACGCATCAGGCCACTGAATATGTATATGTATATATATATAGCCATTACACGTCCCTCTGCACACCATCCGCCACGCCACTATTCACGGTCTTGCCCGTCTTCTTGATAGTGCTGAGCACGGTGTCGTATTCGAGCGAAGGTTCTGCGAGGACAGTTGCAGTTTGAGACTCGAGGCTGACGGTGTAGGATTTGACGCCTGTTTAGGGTGTTGGGGGAGAGAGGTTAGTTTCGAGTGGTGTCTTGAAGGGGTTGTTATTATTTTGGTGGGGAGGAAATGAGAAGCTGGGGACGGAGTGGAAGGGTTGTATAGATTTCTGTGATGATTTTGGGTCTTTTTCCTTTTTCCTTTTTCTGTTTCTGTTTCTTTCCTTTCCTTTCCTTTCCTTTCTATCTTTTTTCTTTTTCTTTTTCTTTTTTTTTTGGAGGGGCGATTATCATTGAGACCAAGGTTACCCCGCAAAGATAACCAGCAGCTTACCATCAAGTTTCTTGAGGACACGCTCCACGGCGCCGGAGCAGCCGCCACAGCTCATGGTGACATTGAATTTGTATTCATGTTGTGTGTCGGCCATGGTTATTTTCGATGCCGTCTTGTATTTCTTGATTCTTGGGCTTGAGAGTTGGTGCGTCGGTACAGGCGGCGAGTTCGTTCGAGTGGAGGGGAAGGGACAATGAAAGGACGAAGTCAAAGGGGAAGATTATCTGTATTTATACACACAGCTCGGGGGCGGGACGCAACACCCGTGGGCTGATTTATTTAATCCCTTTCATACAAGCAAGGCTGGTGATGCTTGCCCGTCCTTTGTTCTGGGTTAATCCATGCTTTGAAGACTCGAGGTTCCAACGATTCCAATTCGCTTAGTTAACTATCTTGCCTGGCAATTGGTAAGCAGAATCGCGAATATATCTCACTGGCGCATTAGTATCTCAGAAACACGCAATCACATCGCAGCCGGACCGAAGTCTGGAGGTTACAGATCGGCTTCTGGCTTCTTCAGGGCCGAATACTGGTGGCGTTGGCTAACCTGCGGACAACTCGCGATGGAACATGGTCGGTTGGTTCAAACCATCCACGTTTTGTTGAGCTGGTTGATGAATACTCACTCGTACATGATCCTTTGGCTGTATTTATTTGTCCCTCATCACAGTGGGCACAGTCTCGGTTTCTGGCGAACATTCAATTGCCAACTCGTGGATTCCGTAAATAAATCGAAGATCCATTTGGAAGATGGTCTGTTAACCGTTTACTGGTTGTAGAGATCCTCCCCATATCCCGCATTCAAGAGACCTACCTACCTTCATGCTCCAGAGTCATCTCGGGCCATATACTGTCGCACGCTCTCAAACACGAACGAGTGCACTATGGCAAATGTATGTACCGCCGTCACCTTCGACTCAAGCTAGCTGTCAAAATCCTCGGAGCAAGCAGATGATTAAACTACCTATCCCTCGTACCAAGGAAGTTAAAATAGGAACCGGAGCGTAGGAGCCCCAACCTTCTTGCTCTCCTCCCACGACAAAATTAGCGATTTTCTACCGAGGAGGCTACGAATCTCAGCTTCTGGTAAACGCAACGGGCTACGGCACAGATAAGAAATGGAAGCTATTCGAGAAACAGATGCGATTCGGACTAGCACAGAGGGGTTATACTGCGGATAAATTCCACTTTTTGGAATTTCAAGTGTCAGCTCCTGTCCGTCTAGTTCGGACTATTTAGATCTTGTCTAACAGTGATGGGAATGCAGGCTTGGGACCCCGGCTGCCAATCCGTCCAGTCAATTTCAGAGCACAACATATTGTCGTGTATTCGTGCAGGCCGGGGATGCAAACACCGTCATGGCGGTACCGATGGTCATGGGCGAGTTTGCCATGCAGCACTTCTCAGGTAACTGCACAACGAACACAACTGCCGCAAATTGACCTAACCCATAAGTTAATGCTGATCTCCTCTTAGGTTTCCATCTCTCCCTAGATCGACGAACGGCCCTGCCACGCCCTTACCTCGCGTTCTGCCCAGCTCTCTACCAACAACATTCCCTCAAGGAAACTGTAAACATTCTCAGCCCCTCACGCCCCGGTATGGGTGATGGTGGCCAAGAATTCACAGCCACCTCATCACCAATCCCCGCCGGCCACCCGCCGACCTTCGAACCCCTCGAGGCGCGGAAAAACTATGATACTATCTCCCCAATAGACCTGAGCACGCTCGGCCCGACAACGCGCATGCGCCTCGGCGACATCGCCCTCGCGCGATCAGGGGATAAGGGAGCCAACATCAACTTGGGCATCTTCGTGCGGTCAGCGGGCCAGTGGGATTGGTTCCGCAGCTTCATGACACGAGAGAGGATGCGGGCGCTATTGGGCAAAGACGATGATGGATACTTTATCGAGCGGGTTGAGTTCCCGAAATTGTGGGCGGTGCATTTTGTGATATACGGAATTTTGGGGCGCGGGGTGAGTAGTTCGACCAAGCTAGATTGTCTGGGGAAGGGTTTTGCGGATTACGTGCGGGATAAGGTTGTTCAGGTTCCTGTGAGTGTTTTGGAGGTGGGGAGGTTGTGATTGTGCCTTTTTGGCTCTTATTTTTTTTTTTTTTTTTAAGGAAGTTGAATAATTACAGCTATTATCGAGTTTTTTCTGGCGGTACTGGTACTCCGTAGATGGATCCGTTTTGGGTATTTTGAGGCATTGTAGCTCGCCTCCTCCAATTTGTGACGTGCCCCACCCCAGCCATATTGTTACTGCGTATGATCTTGTGTCTGCATCGGGAGTAAACTTGAATCGCCTCGTTTCCAGCGGTAAGCTGTATCTCCTATCTTAGCGCCGGTTCCAAGATTCCTCCACCAGAACTGGAACCAACCAGCAGCCGGATATCCCGCCAAGGTAAGCCGCCCAATCGTCATCAAATATCCAAGACTGTTCCTTGATCTGGGAACGAGTTTTGCCAGGATTGTTTCAGATCCGGCCCCAAAGGAAATTTTGAAAAGTACTCGGGAGGTACCTCCAGTTTTGCTGTAGAATGTATTGAATCTTTAGGTACCAAAAAAGTACCTGTGCCTCCCACATGACCTGACCTCATCCAGCTTCTTCCTCCCAGTTGCGGCTTCTTCTTCTTCTTCTTCTTCTTCCTCCACTTCCTCTTCTTCTTTCTTTTTCTCTTCTGCTCACTCCTTAGCATTCGGCAGTCTATCTGCCCTGTCCTGTTGGTTCGACGAATAACCTCTTCCTCGACCAGCTACCGATACCTTCATTCTTGCTTTTCCGCGTCCAGTGGTTCGCCACCCTGGTCTTCGGGTCTTTGTTTTTGGCCATTGGCGGATTCTCGTTTCACCATCCCGCTCCATCCCAGCCTCTCTGAAACCGCTTACGGATGACTGTATCTCCCGTTTATTACCCAGAACCAAGACTCATTAGCTGAAGCAGTGTCGTCTTGGGAGAACTTGTTGTTCAGGCTGCCCGAAACGGCAACAGTTTTGTCAACTCTGGCCGTTGGAGCCTTGGAAACAAACCTCCTCTACCATTTTTACATTGTCGATTTTGTTCGTTTTGGCAGCTTCCTATCTTTACCTGAGAATCGCTATCCTACGAAACTTTTAAAATTTCTGGTTTACCCGTCCCTCCCCCACCCCCAAACATTATCGTTAAAACCATGATCGTCCGCCGGAATTCCGACCTGGAAATGCATCTCCCTGATGCGGCCCAGGCCGCCCCGTCCACCGCTGCCAACGAAGCCGACGTAGATATGTCATCAGACGACCTGAACACTGTCAGCGCCTTACCAGCTAAACTTGCGGCTCGTTTCTACCAAAAATCAAACGGCCGTAGACGCGCTTCTGCTACTTCCTCCCGCCGCAGCTCGATATCCTCATTGCACTCAAATATATCTGCCCACGGGGGACCCCACAGTGATCATGTTGCGCAACACCTACGCCGTGCATCCATCATCGAATCCCGTAAAGCGCGCCTTGCTGACCGCGCAGCACATGCGGAAAAGGTGCGACTTCGTGCTGCACTTGCGAAGAATGAGTCCAAACACATCTTGCGGGAGGAAAGGGCACTGGCTGCGCAGCAGGCGCGTGAGAAGTTGCTGGCCGAAATTACCGCCAAGTGCGAGGAGGAGGTTCGAAGAGCAAAGAAGAAAGCTGAGGATATGAAGGAGAGGAAGGCGGCGGAACATGCTAGGCAGCGATTGGAGATGGCGGAGAAATTTGCAGAGGCAGAGAAAAGAAGGCTGCTTTATCAGCAAAATACACGGCGACCACGAACTACGAGTCTTGCAGCAGCTGAGGAGAAGAAGCTCGCGAAGGTGGCCGTCAAGCAGCTGAGCCGGACTAGTGCTACGCGGATTATCCAGCGGGCATGGCGCAATCACTATGCCCGCACCGTTGTCAGGGAATTTCGAGAGGTTGATCTTTCATTGGAGCGGATCCGCGCTTTGAGTTTTGAGGAAGTTGGGGCGTTGCTCTCTGAGGAGAAACTCTTGACTGTGACGGCCAAGGTTCTCCGGCTGTGCGGTTTACAGGATACAGAAGGCGGTGCCATGGGTGAACGTGGCGCTGTCCGTACATTCCTTAGCAGTTATTTGATCTTGGCCCATCCAGCACAAGTTCTAAGCAGCAATGGGGAACAGGAGCAGGATCTTATTGCCAAGGGTCGGGATTTGCTAGTTATTTTTGAGCAAGTTATTTCTCAATTATCGGCTATTGGGGTATGGCCTGCCTCGCTTACCACCGATCTTCAGGCATTGTCGGAGTCCTATAATACTTTCTTTTCCGCATTCCACGCCTGGAAGACCCACGACTCCTCAGTCTTGATCGAAATCATGCTAGCACAATTCATTGAGCTAGAGCTCATCTGGCAGACGGTCAAGGATGACCGTGAAGGGGGTGCTGCGGATGACTATCAGAAAGGCATTCGCCAGAATCAAATTTTGTTGCTTGCACGTCTTAAGAGACTGGCAGGTGCCGAGAAGGCGATGTCAATGGTGAAACAGGCTTTGAGGAAATCTAAACGAGACAAGTTGAAAAACGGAGCTTCGCAGCAGTCTATCCCCCGCGCCACGAGTGTGCCTCCGTCTGCAGAGTTGCTCCCAGAGCCTGCAAAGTCACCTATCTGCGAATCGTTCTCCACCGCAGATCACTTGGCTCTCGCCCAGCTGGATCAGCAGGAAATGACCCCCCGCGATCGTTTTGCGAAGGCCTTGACCGCTCTTCCGGATAATAGGGCGCTTGTGCACGAGCTTTTGATAAACAGGGAGTACAAAATTGATCAAGGGCCATATACAGCCATACGACTCCAGATCATGAATCTTATGTGTGAGATGATGAGGAAAGATATCGCTAAAGGGCTGGGGACTACTTGGACGGTAGCGATGGCCAGCGTCATTCAGGACAGACTGCTTCGTTCCCTAAGACCTGGAAATTCGTTACATGTTTTGATCAGCGAGGTCCTCGACCCGAAATATGTTGAAAACCAGTGTAATGCAGGCACTTTTTCGTACGATGCATTTTTCGAGTTCATGAGCAATATTCTACCAAAGCTTTGTGCCCCATACCGCGATCCTGAAGTCAAGGCCTTTGCCTCTGACACTTCGGGCGATGCAATTGACCGCCTTGCGAGATTGATGGGCATCATCGATCTTTTATCCTTAGATCATACCAATTTTCTGCTCCATGTTGCGGCTCCGCAGCTCATCCAGGAAGGACCAGGATACGAGCAGCGTGTGTTTTCACGACTTTTGCAGGAAGGGGTTATCACTCTTGAGAGGACCCGGGAATTCTGGCGTGTGAACCGTAACACAATCATCGAGGACATGAAGAAACGTGACCCGGACAATATGAATCTGGATTATAAACCACCCGCAGCCAAGATCTACGCACAGGGCATCGTTGACTTGGTCTTAAGCAACAGACGTCTATCTCCTGAACTCATTCCTGAAACCTTAGATATGGATCGCGGACACCTTGAGCAAATACGTTCACGTGCCTTCATGATTGCAGCTACGGCCTCGATCCTGCTCAGCGCCAAGAATCTCCTTAAACGCGACGTCCGCTCACAATGGAAGAGCGAAGCAGAACGAATCATGACCCTTGATTTCAACGACATAAAACCGGAGCGCGTCCAGTCAATCCTGGAATCTTCTCACGCCATGCCCGCATCAACACGGGCGCAGCTATTTTCCACTATTAAACGCGTTCTCAGCCCTGCGACTGCAGCGTCTATCACGGCCACAGCCACAGCTGCAGCCACGAACTCGTCGGCCATCTCTATTTCACCTGATACAGTCGCATTACTTTCTTCCTCTCACTCCTCCCCCTCTTCGTCCTCATCACCATTTTCAGGCTCAGACACGGGCAACAACACCAACGCCACAAACGTAGACTGCTTCACCGACCCGGTGACAAAACTGATGCTCTCACGACTGCGAGCACACGTTCTCGCGCGCCTCAGTGCGTCGAGCGCTAGTGAGCGGGTGCGGACGACAGCGACGGCGAGCCAAAGTCTGGCTGCGGCGGGGATGCCGGAGTTTGTGAATGAGGTTGGGAAGATTGTGGAGAGCTTAGGGAAGGTTAGGGAGGTGGATTGGTTGTGTCATGGGATGGTTTACGAGGAGGTTTGGGGCGAGAGGGAGGAGGATCGTGAGAGCAGGCAAGGGTGAAGGATGGGGGGTGAGGGGGTTGGTTTCGTTGGCCTTACTTTGCTCATGCGTGGTAGATGCGTGGTTGGTTTTTTGTACGATCATACCCGATCTTTTTCGTTTTGAGAGATGCTGTGTCCCCTACCTTATTTTTATCTTTTATCCCAGCTTTCTATCTTTCTTCCTATTTTTATTTCCCTTGCTGTATCTCGTTTTCAGTTTTTCTGTCGATTCAGACCTTCGCGCTTTTTGCATACCGCTCATATTTTTATATTTTGTATTTTCTTTTCTGTCATACGCATGGGAATGAGAACTGGAAGAGATTGAACTAATCAGGGCGAGAGACGATTTTTTTTGGCATTTCATCATTTTCTTTTTTGTTCCTTATTGTTTTCTTTCTTTTTCTTGGTCTTTTTTTGAAATAGTTTTGGTTAGGATTCGAGAGTGTTGGTTCGGAAAGTGGCGAATTGCCCTACCTCAACCTCACGGGAGACGATGAACAGGTTTGTATCTTCCTATTTTCACTGTCACAGTACAATAGATAATTGTTACGCATTCCGGAATGGACGGGAAGTAATGAGATTGATTTCTCTCTCTATCTTCCTCCTCTTCATTTTCTCTCTCTCTCTCTCTTTCGCAATCTGATTTCTTGGAATAATATGTTTTCTTAGTATTTCAATATGATATTTATATAGCTGTATGGTGATATTTCTTGCGTTTTGAGCCAATGTTTTTATTCAAAGACCAAAATAGATTGTTGACAGTGACATCATCGTTTATGCTTATCTAATAAAGTTAAAAAACTCAATCAATCCAGCCGCATCGGGAAATTCCAAACCTCCGCCCTCGGGAAG
This sequence comes from Histoplasma capsulatum G186AR, assembly GCF_000150115.1. Taxonomy (NCBI): domain Eukaryota; kingdom Fungi; phylum Ascomycota; class Eurotiomycetes; order Onygenales; family Ajellomycetaceae; genus Histoplasma; species Histoplasma capsulatum. The sequence continues at coordinate 130,615 of NW_025544807.1, forward strand.
AAATAGAAAATATCGACAATTAATCAAGCTTGACTGATTGTCACTCATATCATTTAGGGATTTGCGGATATCCATCGGGATATCGAACTATAAGCTAAATTACCATTCTTTACATGGCAGGTGAGTTGAACTACCCGGGTGATATGGGCAGAGAGGGGAAGTGTTTTGTGAGGGGTACTTGAAGAAGGGGGCAATCCCTGCTTGGTTGCTTTTATATACCATGCTAATACTGTGTAATGCAGACTAGCTATGTGGCTTAAATTGATCTAAGTTATATAATAAACAGAGGGATTAACCGCACCAAGACGATTACAAGCCTCTGTGCGGATAACATTCGCTTTCCGCCCGCCGCACCCACCGCCGTCTTAGCACCTCCCGCTTCCCCCTCACCACTAGCGCAAACACACATTTAAAAAATGCCCACAAGCCCCTCTGGAACCATCACCCTCCTATCCCCACTTACACCTCCCTCTCTCGAGCGCACCTGGCTCACAGCCCCGCACCCACGCCTCCCCTTCGTCGCAACCTGCAGCGCCGACAAAACCGTGCGCATCTACTCACTTCAGAATTTCACCTTACTCTCAACGATATCAGGCGGGCACAAACGCAGCGTGCGCAGCTGTGCATGGAAGCCGCTCGTAAAAGGCGAAAGCGTGTTGGCGACGGCGAGTTTTGACGCGACAGTCGGGGTATGGAGGAGGTGGGATGGATACGGGCGCGGGGCCGATGACGGCGATCGCCTCGCTACAAGCGGTGGGCCTGGTGGCTATGACGGCGACGGCGACTCCTACTCGAACAACGAGGAAGAAGACGATGAGGAGTGGCGCTTCGCTGTCCTTCTGGACGGGCACGACAGTGAGGTAAAATCCCTTTCGTGGTCCCCGGCCGGCACCTTGCTGGCAACCTGCTCGCGCGACAAGTCCATCTGGATCTGGGAGGATTTGGACGATGGCGATAACAACTTTGAAACGGTCGCGGTTATGCAGGAGCATACTGGCGATGTGAAGTGGGTGAGCTGGCATCCAACTGAAGAGTGTTTGGTGAGCGCGAGTTACGATGATACGATACGATTGTGGAGGGAGGATATCGATGATTGGGGTCAGGTGGCATGTCTAAGAGGCCATGGAGGTACGGTGTGGTGCGTTGAATGGGAGTCTGGCGAGGTGGAGCGTACTGTGCCTGTTACCATGAGTGGCGCTGGTGATGGGAATGGTGCAGAAGAGGCGCTCCGGAAGGAATGGATTGAACAGCGTACACTTTCCGGTCCCCGGCTAGTTTCCTGCTCCGACGACCGCACGATTCGCATATGGGCTAAACAAGCTCGCCATCCTGCAACCGCCAAATCCGGCCCTGCGTCGATGCCCAGCATTATCCGCCCAGCCGATATTGACGAAAAGTGGCTTGAGCAGTCCCAATTACCACGCCGGCACGATCTGTCCATCTACTCCGTTGCATGGAGTAAACGGACCGGGCTGATCGCGTCGACAGGCGCGGATGGGAGGATTGTAGTATACCAGGAGCGATTTGTTGAAGCACAGGGGCCAGAAGAGGCTTCTCCAACTACGAACGCAAATGGTAATATGAACTTGGATACGGATGCTCCCTCACCACCGGCAGATGTAGGTAGTATCGAGAAGAATGGTGATAATGCACGAGCAGAAGAACAAGCGCGGACGCGACCAGGGCCCACGGCTACCCCTCAAACAGAATGGCACGTCCTCGCTATGATCGATGCTGCGCACGGCATCTACGAGGTTAATCATGTGTGCTGGGCACTGCGGGCTGATAAAGGGCGTAAGGAGGGAGAAGAGGAGGAGGTCCTGATAAGTACGGGTGATGGTGGAGATGTGAAGGTTTGGAGGCTGGAGAGATGATCAGGATGATGATGATGGTGGTGGTGGTGGTGGTCTATAATGTAAACTTCGTTCATCGTTTCGCATTTTCAGAACAGAGTTGGATCAATTTAGATTACTTATAAAATAATATGCTCTGAAGGTACATCTCCCGTTTTCATCACGGTAACTATATGTTATTCTCCGAGAATCTAGTCCACGAATAATCCCCCCGGGAACTAGCAATGGAGAACAATAATATATTAATTAACCGCTCAGATGCGAATTTACCGGACAATAAACACTTCCAAATGTTATTGAACGGTCCTTTGTTTCTGAAGGAAGGGCCCTGTATAGCCCTAGATACCCTGCACAGAAACACCTTGCTTGCGTAATAGAATGTCAACAAGTAAGAAAACCGCGGGAAGACATGATAACGAAATGGGACAAATATATCTGACTTGTAAATATCTAGAAATGAAGCCTAACAAGCCTTATGGCATTAGTTATGAAATAAAAAGGGGGAAGAAACAAGCCAAAATGACAAATTGAATAAAGTAAAAATGAAAATGAAAATAAAAGTAGAAATGGCGAAGAAAGATCCCTGAACACCATAAATTTAAAGAATAATAATAATAAAAAAAAAGAAGGATATCAAGGATGTATAAAAGGGCCGTGAATATATTATATAAACAGAACAAAATAATTTGCGATATATGAAAAAGAAAGGGATAGTTCATGGATTAAAGTATATAAAAAGTAGAAAGGACAAGGAGAGAATAGAAGATGGAGAATAGCTGAGCTGAGGTGGTGGGAAGGTAGGAGATAGATAAGTAAGCAGCTAGATGGTTGTGTTCTGTGGAATATGAAGTCCGTTCGGTTGTTGGGCCAGTGAGCCAGATATAAGGCTGTACTGAGGCAAAACCCTGAGAGAAATTCCCAGGAGCATGATGTGTTCCAGGTAAACCACGCTCCTCCTTTTCCCCTTCCCCTTTGCTTTAGGGTTTATCAACGAGCCCTTTCCGTTCGTCAGACGTATCATCATCCACATCACTCCCGTCCTCATCTCCAACAACATAAGGCTCCTGCTCTCTACTCGACCTCGCCGAAACAACCCGACTTGGCCGCTCATCCAACTCCGCCTCGTAGATATTTACCGCCTCAACATCATGCCCACGTCTACCCCGTTTATTCGAATATCTAGGAAGGGATCCCGAGCTACTCGACCCCAGCATCGGGTAGATGCCCCGGAACTCGTATCCTCTGTCCTGGTCCTTCTGACGCGATCGCCAGATGAAAACGCCCCATATGATAGCGGCGATGGCGACGACAATAAGCGCCACTTCCCCGGATTTGTAATATGCCTTCCACATGGCGGACTTCACCTTCTCCTTCTCGCGCTCGGCGGCTGCTGTACTGTTTGGATGCGCGCCGACGGAGGTTGCGGGGCCCTTTTCGCCGTCGATTCGAGAGTCGGCAGGGTTGCCGCCAATGTCCGCAATATCAACTCCCATGAATCTGTCGAGCATCTCGCGCGAGCGGCGTGGGTAGTTGAACGGCACCATGTGGCTTGCGTTGTAGAATAAGACGTATGTCAGATTTCGGGCCTTTTGATAGAATCCTGCCGATTCACCTTCGAAGGTCCAATCTTGTCGTGGCGCCCAGATACCGGGCGAGAGTTCGAATCCTGTCCCTCCAGACCATTTCATGTCCTTGATCAGGTCTTCAGTGCCGATGTGATTGCATATCAGGTCCTTCTGTCCACTGAATAGAAGAATCGGAAGGCCCTCCTCGAGAAGTCCAGGTAGCAGCTCGACGGATGGCTTGGATTTCAGGGCCCTGAAATGGCCACCTACTGCACCAGAGCATTCAGACCAGCCAGTTTGTTTGTCGCTATTAATATGTAACGCTTCGGTGACATTCTTAAACCGGAGATACGGTTCAATATTCTCCAAGTCAGGAGGCCAATTCATCCCACATGCGCTGTACTCATCTGTAAGACGGATATCATACTGCAATACTGTGAATAGCATTCATAAAAATTCAAATATCTATAAGTATTTCATTTTAGGCGGAAATCTGCACAGTCCCCGTGCTGTCTTCGACGTTCAATTTCTTCAAGCATTTTGATAATTTCGCCTCAACGCGGCTTGATGCATCGGTGCCACCTTGGATTATTCCTTCCTGATAAGCGTAGGGTAGGTAAGATAGATACTGGTGACGAGGTGATATCCAGCCATTGCCAATGAGGAGCCCTTTGAGTTTCCATCGTGTCAGCGATTCTCCCTTCTTATTCCGATCGAGAATTGCGCGGGCGATATAAGGAATGTATTGTCCTGCATATGATTCTCCGGCGAAATAAAGCTAAAAAAAAAAAAAAAAAAAAAGAATACATTAATAAAACTATTTGACATGCCGAAACAATGGATAATGGGGGTAGGGGAAAGACTTACATCATTTTTCTCGTAATGGGGGAACAGCTCAAACCATTTTTCTAAGAAAGTTACGAACTGCGAGGCCATCTCACCGAGCTCACTGACATAGGCCCCCGTGCTAACATAACTAAAACCTGTGCCCACCGGCTGATCTACAAATAGCAAATTGGCAAATTCGTCCCAAGAGCCATCGGTATAATTTAGCATATGATCATTCGTAACCCTGTAGGGACCAATTTCCATCAGCGCTCCGTCTTCGGAACTGCAGCCAGGTCCACCGTTCAGCCATATTACGGTTCGCGGTTTATCAGCAATGTGCTGGTTGGCAACATGCCAGAAGAAGAGGTTTGCGCTAGTTTTATGGTTTATTTCGATGTGGCTATGGATCAAAAATGTAAGTGTTAAGAATGATTGCGCAAACGCCCCCTTTATTTCAGGGATATAGCACTCACCCAGCATGCATTTGCACCTGTGGGCTATCAGGCCGGCCTGGAAGTGAATCAACAAAATAATCAGCCGCACATTTCGCGCTGACAGCGAGTGAGTTCGCCAGCGCGAGGAAGACTGTGAGCCACGTCGACCGGGCACCAAATGCCCGGTAGGCTCGAGCTTCAGAGAAACCCATGCCGGTATGGCCTCAACAAGAGGTGATCCCAAGGTGGAAATAGGTCCCACGCCGCCCTCACCTCACCGAGCGCATCAAAACCTCATGTACTGAACTTTATGGAGTCAGGAGGCTGTTCGGGAACGCCAATAGAATCGAAATAGTAGTGGAGGGCACGCTTGGGAAATTGGACAGTTGGTAATATTAGCAAACGCCGCTATCTAAATAAGCAATGTACAATTCACGAGCGGCGGGCACGGAAAAAACTAGAAGTTGAAGCAAATAGTATCTACGCCACAGGAGAGGAGAGTGATATACTCAATCTCCAGAAATGTCACATGATCACAACTCCTTCAGCTTTGAAGTGCGCTAAGCTATACTAGGAACGGGGAAGTATGACAAGTATTTTAAATTCTTATATTCTCAATCCTCTGTAAAATCATCTCCATCCATTCTGACCTAGAGAAGGTCGTCAAGTCCCTTATCCGAATCGCTTTTAATCAGCTCGATCATTCCCTATCAGCACTGTCAGTGTTTACAATCAAAGCCGGCCGCAGACGTTGAGCAACCACCCTAACGAACCTCAGGCATGATTGGCTTCCCATCTTCCCCTTTCACATAGCGAAATGGCATCTCTGTACTCTCGTGCTCATTGAGACGTAGCTCCGGGAAGTCCACGTACGGAATCTCCTCCAACGGTACTGTAAGGAGAAGGAGGAGGGGTTATGATTAGCATGCATATTCAGAACGATGAGCTTACATTCGCATTGCTCACCTCTGCTTAGAGTTACCAGCCTGGTCACTCTAACTGCGGTATCAGTCGTCATTTGTTTGGGTCCTAACCTGCGACCCGTGTAGCCTTTCTGACGTAGCTCCGAGGTGCGATCTGGAGGGTGGCGCGGAGTAAATCTTCGTTAGCCCCAGCTGTGATTTAGTTACACATTTCATTCAGGGTATACTATTTGCATTCTTCAAAAATACTCACCTCGAGGGGGGTCATCGCCTGGAAAGCAAAGGAGAAAAGAATAGAGAGAGAAAAAAATAAATTAGTTTCGTCCTTTAATTTTTTCTTGCTTTCCTCACCAAAGTGATCGATTATATGTCGGGACTGATACATATGTCATATGCTCTCAGATTCCTTCATAATATATTCCGCATCACCAGGACATCACCGTAGCTCAACCGTACCAAGTATCCCACCAAACAAGAAAACCTCAAACTCATCCCCATCCTGCGGACGCAGCTCCGCTTTCGCCGATGGATCCAATAAACATATTTTCTCTTTCCTATCTGCAAAAATTTCCTCGACCGCTCTATGCTCCACCTCTAAGCTATCCAGGGCAGCAAGCTCATCGGGAATCTTTAATGACTCTGGTACCGATGTAAGGAGAAACCTCACGCCCGCGGCGCTGGATTCTTGAGCGATGCAACCATACTCCAGAGCGGACCAGGAGCCCAATTCTGGGTCTAGATGCTCGACTACAAAGGTCGCTGTCGATGGCAGCGTTTGAGATTCGTTGCTCATAGTTTTTCGGATTTTCTCACCTTCTAGAGGAAGGGGAAAATAGGGAACAGGGAATAATAACTGGATGCTGGATCTTGAGTGTGGCAGTTTCAACCGTGTAGCGAATACCGCTGAGGGGGAAATAAATATATAGGTTTAACAGCTCGTTCTGTGATTAAATTGCCATTATCCTTCCACTTGATCTTGCTGTTTTTCCGTGCAGAAGTGCAAACTAATCCCTAGAGAAGAGCACTGAAGAGCTTGAAAAAAGCGGAATAAAGTTAACTAAGTCATGTTAGACAGCTGCTGACAACCAATGAGGGACGGGGAAGACCAACGTGGTATTTAGATAAAGAAATAAATATAATAAAATAAAAGACCACAATGTGTGTTTTCTTCGATCCTCTAGATTCGAAGTTGCCGGCGATGTGTCAGGTGACACAGGCCGAACTGGCGCAGGCCCAGACCTTGGAGGGGTCTGCATCGTCAGTTTGAGCAGTTTGAGCAGTGAGTGAGGGGGGGGGGAATTGGACTGCATCAGACGGCACGGGTGGTATATTATATTATATTGTATCCTTCTCATGTCTGAAGGGCCATGTAGTATGTATATTGTAATTGCGGTACCGATGCTGGTACTGTCAAATGACCGCCTCCGTGTTAAGTTTCGACTGGCCGTAACTAACCTACGCGGCCAGGGTTGGTCACGTATCCGGGAATCCTCCCAACTCCAACCTTCTCTTCTGCCACCGATCGATTCGAACTATTCGAACTCCGCATTTGCATTTCCTGTTCTCGTAACCTCAGGCTCGTTGACATCTTCCATCCCCCCTCGTATTCCTCGTATCCCGCGTTCTCCTCCTCGCCAGTGTCTGGGCCAGCTACGGGTAACTTTGGCGTGGCGTGTCGACAACATCCACCACCTCCTCAGCTAGACGGGGAACATCGACACAACCGTTGACACTGTTTTAGCCACCATCGTCAACTCTCGTCGTCGTTCTCCTTGTTCCACCATACATCCCATTGTTATACCTTGAATTGCGAATTCTCTGACTCTCGTTCGCCGTGGAATTATACAAGTGATACCTCTTCCCTTAGCCAATTTTAGCTCTGGGTTAGATCAACATCGTCTCCCGCAGAGGAGTGGCAGCTTGAAACAAGAACGGTTTACAGCCAAGAAGAAGCACCCAACGTCTGCTTTCTCGTTCCAAGTAAAAAAAGCACAAATAAACCTGGAAAGATGAACCCTCATCAGCAAAACAAAATTGATATCAACGTGAGCCCCACCTTGACCCTCATCTGCGCTGGCTGTATTCCAACTGACCCCGCTTCAATATGCAGTCGCTGAGCCCGGACGAGCAACGACTATTCCGGCTCTATGGCAAAATGCCTACCAAGAAGGATCTGCTGCAGAACAAGCTGAAAGTATGTCAAATACCGGTTATGCGTTTCTTCTCCTCCATGCCGTAATGCCACAACCTCAATTGCTCTTGCTCTTGCTCCTGCTCTTTATCAATGAACGTGCCTAACCAATTATCTCTCCCATTACCACCAAACCAGGAACGAAAATACTTCGACTCAGGAGACTATGCACTCAGCAAAGCCGGAAAAGCCTCAGACGTTGGCGTCACCAGCATCGGATCCCGCCATCCCCTCCCAGAAAACATTCCCCACCTGACCGCCGCCTCCCCGCCGCAGAACAGCAACATCCCCAGCCCCTTCGGCAATGGCCAACACTCCAGTCTCCAGCCTCATGGAGTCTCAAATAATAGTTTTCACACCAGCGTCAGCCGCAGTCCCATCAAAGAGAGCAGCTTCCTGAACCGCGAAACTAGCTTCGACGACGAACCGGAGCAACAGAAAACGGGGGCGGCGTCCACATCGCCGGATGCGAAGAAGGGTACAACTGTTTCTACAACTACTAAAGGACAAGAGGGGAGTGCGGAGACTAGTCCGCCACGGCATAAAGAGGGACTTCCGATACGACGATGAATTATGACAAGGAGTTCGACTTGATGAAGTCAAATGAGAGAGGAAGAGAAGGTAGTGAAGCGTGTGTCAAAATGGAGGATGGGCTCTCACGAGAAAGGGAACGGACCAATGAACAAGTAGGGGCAGGCTATCACCTATTTCTGCCGGAAGGGTAGAAGTCTACGACTCAAAGACCGCGAGCTAATTGTTTCTCTTTCAGTTGTATGGGACCCATTCAGCTTTTGGAAGTGTTATCTTCATTGTTGATTTTCTTTTGGACAGTTTGAACTCGCACCCGTCTTCGGAAGAAATTTTCAACTAAATTGCATGCACAACCTGGAATATACGCCGGATCGAAGCAAAAAAGGCATCCAATTAATCCTTCCATCCTCGTCTATTAAACTCAAAGTGCACTGCACTTTCATCATGTTGTGTTTCCAGAAGATTCCCTGACACTTCCCCGTCCTCCTTGCAACGCATCTTTCACGGTTCAACTTCCTCACAGTCACTTCACTTTATGCTCTGGCTGTCCTCTCTCCCAATTGCCTTTAAAGCAACAAATGTTTTATGTTTGTCTGTGTTTTTGCGCTTCTTTGCTCTTCTCTTGATTTTCATCATTTCCTTACTTCATCTGATTTTCATTTGCTTTTTTTCTTTCTCCCTTCAACCATTATGTCAGAAACGCACACGGACTCATTACTTTCTTCTTCGTCCTCTCTCCAACTTCCCCCGCTTTTCCCCTTTACATTTCCCCGCAGTCTCGAGTTTTTATATTGCATTTTTAATTCCCATTAACCATTGGCGTTGAACTTATCTGCGTCTATGTCTCTCTATCGATGTCATGATGTATGTAACCACACTCTCACACAAGGTGCATTTCTCGTTTCTCGTTTCTTTGCTTTTTCCTTTTTATACTTGTCTTCAAATTTTTAAATCTCAAGTCCACCTCTTTTCTCCTTTTATCCCTGCTATGTTGAAATTTCCTCGCGCGCGTATGTCTACATTGTCGAGCTGTCAACATTCATTCCTAGTTAGTTGACGGGAAAAAACTGTCTTATTTTTGCGTCGCTCCAAACCCGCACAATGTTGATTTTTCTTTTTCTTTTTTTTTCTTTTTTTCATTTTTCCCTTTTCTTTAATCATCTTCCAACTGTCGATTGCGTCACTCCAACAAACCCCTCAGATTGATCGTTTTCTATCGTCTTTTTTTGCTTCAGAATCGCGAGAATTACGAGAATTGCGAGAATAGCTTAAGACAAGAGAGGTAACAATGAAAATGGAATATTTCGTTAAGAGAAAAAAAAAAAAAAAAAAAAAGCCAAATATTCAACGATCAAATCAAAACTCACCTTACATACCTCCTCTCTAGATAGGTACATACATAAGCTAGGTTGGGAAGGTCAAGCTCCGTTTCGTCACGACCAGCCGACCAGCGAAGCCGATTCTCTGTCAACTTGATTGACCTTGTTCTCTTTTCTTTTTCTTTCTTTTCTTTTCTTTTCTTTTCTTTCTTTTTTTTTTTCCAGAAGTCAATGACGTTAATGCATCGAAATTAGGGTCCCCCGTCCATCTAATCGACCTACCTATCTATGTATCCCTCCTGGTCGAGTTTCGTTGTTATATGGGGTGGGGAGTGGAGAATGAGAACGAAGGGGATGAATCAGTAGTGTGTGTGGGGCCTGAGGGAATGGAACCGGAGCTCATATGCCCATACGCAAATAAATCGTAGAAGAAGAAGAAGAAGAAGAAGAAGAAGAGATTGGAAACGCCCCCTCGTGCTTTGGATGATGATATCAAAAGTAAAACTAACGGAAACCCCCTCATTTCTTTGGTCGTAGACTCTCACTATTATTATTTTTTGAGATGCAGGGGAGAGAGAAGGATTTACTACCCCCTAGTTATTATCTATCCGTCTTTTTGTTTTCTATTTTACATCTTCTTTTCTTCTTTTGCAAAACGTCTGTTGTGTTGAAAAACAGGACTTCCCATATCTTCCTGTCGGTCCTTCATATTTTGCACACACCTGCGTTTCCAACTTTGCCTTTTACTTAAGAGTAAATGGGAACAGTTAACTAACCCGAGTGATTATGTTCTCTTTTTGCTCAAATATATGTAAGTAAGTATATATGTTTGTATGTATGTATGTACATGTCCATGTGCGGTACATTCGGAAATCTGAAAATATAATGACGCCCAAAAGAGCAAACAAACAAGCAAACAGACAAACAAACAAACAAAAAAAAGATGTTGTTAGCTTAGAGACAAACAGCAGCGTTCTCATCATCTCATCTCTCCGATCTGGCTGGATGGCTGGCTGTTCATCTATCTGCCATGCCGGCCCTCATGAATGATAATTCACCCTCGATTGAATCTGATTTATATCCGATTCTAAAAAAAAAAAAAAAAAAAAAAAAAAAAAAAATCACATGTGCTCTGCTCTCTGCTCTCTGCTCCCTTTCGCAACCAAACTCTGTGTGCACTGCCACTCTCCTCTCTTGCCTGTTATATACATTACATTATATATATATATGAAAATCCATATCTTGCTAGAGTATAGCCATGGGAAGTGGTAAGCGATAATGATAGAGATATATCGAATGAGACATTGAAAAAAAAAAAAAAAATGGACACAAAAATGGACACAAAAATGGGGCAACGAGATAGAAATGTGTGAGATGACAAGTAAAAATAAAAGGAAAAGTTTGAAGTAAAACGGGCCACGTGAGTACATAATATAATAGACTTATGGGATGTGCATAAACAAGAGAAAAGGAAAAGATCATAGAGCCAAGCGAGGGAATGTGGAGAGGAAAAAATCCCGCGCAACTTCTTCATTGGCCCCTTTTCTCCTTTACCGTGGCCTCGCCGGTGTCCACCACTCCTCTTTGGGTGGGGTTCTTTTTCTTTATCTTTTTTTTGGGAGGTTGGATTTTGGTAGCCGCTAGTAGCTTGTCTTTAAAAGCCTCCTGTAGAGAGGGATTGCAGGTAGGCAGATCATGGTCTGGGGTTGTAGAGGTGCTAGTCACGGTGTGGCATGGCGGGTATGGTTAAGGGACGTGAGTGTAGATGGAACAGAGAGCGGTAGGCGGATGGGTGGATGTGCAGTGGATGGACGGGGTAAGATAACGTGGGTTCAGTACATTTATTGGAAGAGTAAGCTTGAGACTTAGCCGTATCCGTGTCTCTGCGGATAACTAAAGCGAAGACACCGTTTCGTCTCCCTCTTTCTCCTCACGCTTTCACTTGTTCCTTCTCTGATACTGGACGACTGGACGACCTGAGGGCGATGATGCAGATGAGGGCCGGGTAGGGTTGGGTAAGGTAAAAGGGAGCAAGCGGAAGGAGCAATTGGGGGAGACATTGTGGAGTCAAAATCAATAGATTGTTTGATGTATCGTTGCGTGGGAGGATTAGGTAAAGATGTTATAGTAAAGCGATGAAAAATGGGAGAGATAGTGAGGACGGAAATAGATGACCGGAGGGCGAAGAAATGAGTGTCAGCGTGATAGATGATGGGTTGCGTGGGTAGGTTGATTAGATGGACCTGAAACCGTAAAATAAAACCTTCATGGACAATCTGCAAAAGGAAGGTGATTTTTTAATTCCAACGGCGGCAAATCTACCGTGACAGGCTTTTCTTTGTATGCAGTTATTTTGTGTATGGTGGCATAGCTCGTAGTAGAATAAGCGCAAGTGAAGGTATGAGAGCCTCTCGCGGCAGAAACACAACCGAATTCATTCCTCGAAATGCGTCTCCTCATCACACGTGTAGTTGACTTGGGACTTCCTTTCCTCGAGGTTAAAATTTTGTGGTAGCCCAATTCATCCTTATATCATAGACTTGCATCTCCTTTCTGAACATGATACCACAGGCAAAATCGCCTTTGTTAGCACTCACCCCCCCTTCAATGCTGCCAAAGGAGGTCGTGAGCAAAGCAACAAAAAAGAAAATCTAAGGCGATGCCCAGATCTTCCTCTAATCGCTTTCGCAAGCATGAGGACGAAATAAAACGGTGGAAAGGGAGCCTTTCAATCCGTTTTCCAGTGTCCCGCAAGTCCAGAGTCAATATCATCATGTTTCCCTATCCATAGCTCGACCGCGTACAATGCCATGGTACAACCAAGATTGATCCATCTCCAGAAATTCCCGGCCCCATCGCCGCGGTTGCTCCACCATTCACCATTCCCATTCCCCCCCATTGCTTGGGAGGTGGATGCAAAGTGCTGCATCAACAGACTTGTATACACGGCAATGAGGATGGAAGGGGAAAACCAACTCAGAAGGCCTAGGAATTGGCCAGCGACATCCGAATCCTCCAGGGAGGCCTCCTGGGAAAGGGCGCGGGCTCCGGCCTCGCGAACAGCTGGGATGATTCTTGTGGATGCGTAGAAGACGAATAGTCGATAGGTGAGGGAAATCAGGACCGACGGCGTTACGGCACTGAAGGCCGCGCTTACGACGTTGAAGGCTGCATGGATGATGGAAGGAAGTGTGGAGAGAGCGTGCATGAGAGTGGTATAGGAAGCCATGATGATAGGAGGTAGAGGAGGGAATTCGGCTGTTTGGGAGGCGGATGCGGAGAGAGGCTCGGTGGCGGACGTGGAGGATGAGGACTTATAGTCCGTGAAGATCTGGTAGATACACAAGACGACGTAGGCGAAGAGCAGTGAGCTCTCCACCGGGTTTCCTCGTCCACTGCCAATACCCCAGGCGCAAAGGAACACAGCACAGGTAATGGAGACGCCGATCAGGGCTGAATCGACGTTGCTGATTTCGGGGAACTGTAAGACGCGCCAGAGAAAGTAAACGGAACTTGAGATTACGGATGCGGACAGGACTAGAAGGCCAATCTTCACGACACGGAAGAAGTCAGCATTATAATAACGTAACGCTATATGGATTAAAAAGGAGACCAGAATACACATACCATCCAACTATCGCTTCTCCCGCCTCGATTGACCAACCACCTCGTGATCTGTCCAGCGGCCTGGATGACAAGCAAACTGCAAAACCCCTCCGCCAGTTGGAAAAACGGAGTTGACCAGCTCAACAGCGTATCCCACCCACCCACAGTAGCATTCTCTACAAGGCCATTTGCCCCAAACAACCATCGAACAATCGAAGTATTTTGCGCCCTCTTCCCGCCAAAGGTGCGCTCAACCCATCCAACCCGGATACCGCCGGTGGAGCTACCACCACTATCGTTCGCATCGACGGAGAAGCGGTTCAACGACCAAATGAGTAAAGCCGGAACAATAAGCCATTGTGTAGACCTGAGAATGAGGATCACGGAGTTTCGGGTCCACGAGCGATCCGGGGTGGTGAGTCTGAGCAGGGAGAAGAAGAAATAGAAGGCAGCCAGGCACAGGGAGAAACCTAGGCCACAGGTCCTGCCACCAACATCGAAGGCAAGAGGAATCGAGAGGACGATGGACGTGAGGAAGACGGCCGACGAGAAGATTCGGAAGATCCACATCGACGGGGACGGCTGGCGCAAAGAGGCGCTGCGATATGGGTTTGGGTCGAGAGATAGATATGGGTTAAAGCAGCACAGGAAGTGCGAGCTTTTGCGGGCGTCTTCGAGGGAGGGGTTTTCTTCAAGGGTTAGTCCTCGTGTCCTGTTCCAGATATGTTGCACGGCCCGGTTTGTTGGCCGGATGGAAGGCAGGCTGCAGGAGGGAGCTATGAAGCACGAGGGTGAAGAGCGGTGGGCGGTGTGTGGAGTGAGGGTGTGCTGCGGGGAGCTCACGAGGAGCTGGAGCACGCGAGGATTAGCTGTTGAAGCAAGGGATAGGACAAGCACGGGGGGGCAATATCTCTCAGGAGGGCGTGAAGCACGTAGAACAAGGGCAAAAGGGGGAGGGCAAAGGTGAAAAACGAAGATGGGGATGGAGAGGGAGGCCGAGAGGAAAAGTTGCGAGGCGTGGAGTGGGTTGGTCGAAAACGCGCAAACCCAATAGGAAGCCGAAAGTATAAAGTCGAAAACCAAATCCAGCAGATAACCTATATAGTTAAATACTACTGCTAGTACATTCCGCAAGTGGTAATGGTGAAATGTACTCTGCAAGCCAACAATTGTATCCAAGTTGGAGCAATGGATGTTTTTCTGTCGGAATGAACGAATGAATATTTATTCCCGGCGTCTTTGGCTTGTGATCACGGTGGAAATCGGCTGGGAATGAACGGGAATGAACAGGCTAGACACAGACGGCACTGACCTGTGCGTATCAACTACGAGTACCGGTTCAGAGGAATAGAGCTTTTCTCTATAATAAATATATCAAGCAAGCATAAATAAATAGTGGCTAGAACGCTTTACGTGATGTGATGTAAATATCCTAGCTGGGGGAGACGTTCAATACCATGTCGACGGGAAAGAATCGAGATCAATCGAGATCAATCCTGATCAATCCTTCAGCCCACATCCGCATTCTCTATATCGTCATCTGGTTCCTCTGCTCTTGCGGACATCGGGACCACAAAAGAACCCATCAAATGCCCAAATAAATACATTCCTTGATTCTGGTCACTACAAGGTGCTGCTTACGAGCAGTGAACGCTGGCCAGTTTTGTCTCGAATCGTTATATCCTATCCTTGAGAGGACGATGGGCGCGAGGCAGAGTAAATCAAAGTATCGAATGGCACGGCGGATTTAGCAGTTTACAGATGTCTTTTGAGCCTATTGTACTACTAGCAGTAGTATTCATTATTTACTCCTCCTCTGGAGTGATATTGCCGTTGCTCACGGGAGGAAAGTAAAACATCGCGCAGGAGAACATATCCCATCCATAATATCTCAAGAGCGGGGAGCAAGTCAACGCGATGGATGGTGGATGGGACCCATAAGGCGATTTATATGGTGATCTTATTATCTTGTTCCCTATCTGATACGGGTCGACTGCGAGCGAAGATATCGTTCAAGTCAAACTGAGCGAGGATGTAGCAACCAACTGCCCACTGTGTCAGAGGGATCATCCCTCAAATTGCGTACACCCATCTTCGAATGTCACTTGGTGATATGCAGATGCAATCGGTAGATTTCTTGAGAGTGTTCACCAGATTGAGTTCTGCTGTCCTATCTAGAGCCACGGAGCCCTAAGCCCTAAGCTGGCCCAATCCGGCCAAACTCCCCTCCATCGAGAATAGCAAAAAGCTGTATCCATCCCAGACAACAATAACCATCATCCCGGCCTCTGTCGTATGCTCCGTCTATGTTCCTTACTCAGAATGGCCGAAGATACCGCTGCAAAGAGGCTCAAGACCTCCCCTCCCACAATTGGGACTCACAAGTAATGTCCAACGACTCGAGCTCGGCCCTAACCCCCAAGCATATAACTAACCCTCCGTTACAGTGGCCACTTCCATGCCGATGAAGCTCTAGCAGTCTACCTTCTCCGTCTCCTACCCACATACACCTCCTCCCCCCTCGTCCGCACTCGCGACCCATCCCTCCTCGCCACCTGCCACACCGTCGTCGACGTCGGCGGCGAATACGACCCTTCCCGCAACCGCTACGACCACCACCAACGAACATTCACAGCCACGTTCCCCCAGCATTCCACAAAGCTCTCCTCCGCCGGCCTTATCTACCTCCACTTTGGCAAAGCCATCATCGCCCAACACACCTCCCTCCCGCCCGACCACCCGGACGTAGCCACCTTGTACGAAAAGCTCTACTCAGATTTCATCGAAGCGCTGGACGCAAACGACAACGGCATCTCCGTCTACGACAACGCCGCTCTCAATGCGGCCGGGGTACGGAAGCGTTTCCGCGACAGCGGCATCAGCCTCGGCGCCCTCGTGGGTGACCTAAATCATCCAGACCCAACCGCCACGGGACCGCAGGACGAAGACGCGCTATTCGAGAACGCTAGTACATTCATTGGCGACGCATTCCTGCGCAAGCTGCGCGTTGCGAGTGCTTCGTGGCTCCCTGCGCGCGCGACGGTGAGCGAGGCGTACAAGGCGCGGTTTGACACGCATGCGTCGGGGCGAATATTAGTGTTGCCCAAGGCGGGGATCCCGTGGAAAGAACATCTGTTCGTGCTGGAGGAGGAGGAGGCGGCGGCGGCGGCGGCGGGGGCAGAAGCGGAGGCTGGCAAGATCGGTGGTGCGCATGTGGATAGGAGACAGGTGTATTACGTGCTGTATCCTGAGTCGACAGCGCCGGAGGCTAAGTGGCGGGTGCAGTGTGTACCCGTTACAGATACAAGTTTTGAGTCGAGGAGGCCGTTACCGGAGGCGTGGTGTGGGATCAGGGATGAGGATCTGGATAAATTGTTGGCGAGCGAGGAGACGAGTGTGGTGGTGCCTCCAGGTGCGGTCTTCGTGCATGCGACTGGGTTTATCGGGGGGCATGCAACGAGGGAGGGGGCGTTTGCGATGGCGGTCAGGAGTTTAGGGTAGAGTTCCCAGGCGTGAGTACGTGTTTGCGTTAGGATCTTTCCTTTTGCTATTTATTGCCGATACGGAGAATCATATAGGTCTTGGGCAGCCCGTGGTGGGTAAAATGGCATTTCTCAAATCTTGCTCTCGGAGTTAAACGCGGAAAGGGATGTCTGTTATGTTTGAAACTGCTGCAATAATACAAATTTTCTCTCATGGGCCGGAATAAGATATCATAGACTTCTTAGTATTTCTCTCCCGAGTTGTTACGCCCAAGACCATAGATAACCATCCCGAATGCGACCCCTTTGGAGACGCTTTGTACAAGAACGAACTAACACATCAATTCCCTTCCGCTACACAACAACGGTAGGCATACCGCCAGGTCCGACAAAAAGCAGGAGCCGATATGTCGGGTGACATGTCTCGCTTCAGGCTCAAGGACCAGAATAAGGCAGAGCAGTCCAGGAGATCCTCCCCTGTGCTCTTTGTACGCCTGCGGCATCCTAGCCTCCGTTTTTCAGGCCTATCCCGATGTACGCATGCAGAAGCCAATTTTCGCTGGCATCGGAACCGATTTCATATACCGAGGTGCCACCTCCGCTAACGGCTTTTCCCTTCAGACATACAGAAAAAGGAGCAGCAATCTAGATTCTAAACCCCAGCTACACCTTCAATCCTTAACCTGCTGCATCCTCGCCGGCAACGTCCCGAAATCTTCAATGTTATCTCCGTCGGCAGGGCGATTTCCTTCCCGAGCATTCTTGTTGTCAACGGATGAGCCGTCGAAGGCATCCTGCTCGCCCAGTATCCTCTCAATCAATTTAACCTTCACTATCGCTTTTTTCAGCCGATTGTCAAAGCCCTCGACGGCGTCTTCCGAGTTTTCCAAGGAGAGGCTCAGCGGGTCGACGAGAGAGAGGAGGCTGGCGATGTGCTTCTCGAGGCGGGAGTTGCGGGGTAGTGGGGCCAAGGCGGGCAATTGGGAGATGCGTGCGTTTGTGATGCCGGAATCGGGGATATCTACTTCCTTATTTTCCTGACCAGGGCCCTGTGCTTCGCTGGAGAAGGAAAAGATTCTGCTGATGGTGTTTGGTGGAGGAGATGTTGCCGACGAAGTTGCTGGCGGTTGTAGGAGGAGACCATGGTTTCCCGGCAATCTTTTGGTCCAGACGATAGCTTTGCCGTATATCCTGCCTATTTCCTGGAACTTCTCGAAGCCTTTCTCCACGGCGAATACGCTGCCCTCACTGTAGCCAGACCGTATCCCGTCCGTGGCTCCCAGCTCGTAGCCCTCTTTGTAGAACCGCTCCTCCAGGTCCAGGAGGCTGTCGAGCAGGTCATGATCCATAGCCCAAGTTATATAGGAGGGAGCAATGGCAAGACAGCAGTTATGTGTATACGTTAGACTCGTCACACAGGCGTCTCGAAACCGTAGGAGGCGTGGGCTTGCTGTGGCTAAACGGAAGGGCGTAGATGTAAGTGAACGCAGCTGCGGATTGTGCCCAAAGTTGGCGAGGGCAAAATATTTACCCCGCCAAACCTCCCCCTTCAACAATCACAACCACCACCAAATCCATACGCCATGTCGACGGAACAAAAGATCCTCCCCAAGAAGGGCCAGAGGAATATCCTCATCACCAGTGCCCTGCCCTATGTAAATAACGTCCCTCACCTTGGCAACATTGTCGGCTCTGTCCTCAGCGCTGATGTGTTTGCAAGTTATGTGCCCCTCCCGCACCCATTTCCCGCAAGTTCTACATTACAACAAAAGGAGACTAATAGCCCTGCAGATACCAGAAAGCATGCGGAAGGCCTACGTTATACATTTGCGGCACCGATGAGTACGGCACCGCAACGGAAACCAAAGCGCTGGAGGAAGGGGTGACACCCGAGGAACTTTGCGCAAAGTACAACAAAATCCACCAGGAGGTCTACGAGTGGTTTGAGATTGGTTTCGATATCTTCGGACGCACGCCAACGGCTCAGCACACGGAAATTTCCCAGGCGATCTTCAAGCGGCTGTATGACAATGGATTTCTAGAGGAAAAAACCGCCGAACAGCCATTCTGCGAGAAACATGACTCATTTCTTGCGGACCGCTACGTCGAGGGTGAATGCCCACGCTGCGGCTACGATGACGCGAGGGGGGATCAATGCGATAAATGCGGACACTTGCTGGATCCCTTTGATCTGAAAAACCCCCGCTGCAAGCTTGATGGAGCAACTCCCGTCCGGCGGAATACCAAACATATCCATCTTTTGCTGGATAAGCTGCAGCCAGAAATTGAAGCATGGGTTCATCCCGCCATCGAAAAGGGAGATTGGCCCAAGAACAGCCGTGTTATTACCGAGTCATGGCTAAAGGAGGGTCTGAAAGATCGTGGTATCACCAGAGATCTGAAATGGGGTGTCCCTGTCCCTCTTGACGGGTATGAGAAGAAGGTCCTCTACGTCTGGTTCGAGGCGTGCATCGGATACCCTTCCATCACCGCAAACTACACCCCGGACTGGGAGCTCTGGTGGCGGGACCCGGACAATGTCCAACTTTATCAATTCCTGGGCAAGGACAACGTTCCATTCCACAGCGTCATCTTCCCAGGCACCCAGATTGGAACAAGGGACAAATGGACCAAGCTCCACCACCTCAGCACAACCGAATACTTAAACTACGAGAACGGCAAATTCAGCAAGTCCCGCGGAATCGGCGTCTTCGGCAACAACGCAAAGGAAACCGGCGTCCCCGCAGACGTATGGCGCTACTACCTGCTAAAGAACCGACCCGAAACCGGCGACACGCAATTCGAATGGCGCTCGTTCGTTGACGCAAACAACGGCGAACTCCTCGCAAAGCTCGGCAACTTGGTCAACCGCATGGTGAAGCTGATCGCAAGTCCGAAGGCGTACAGCTCCACCGTCCCCGATTTCACCGTCCCCGAGCCCTTCAAACCCGTTTTGGGGGAGATCACCACCTTGCTGCGCCAGTACATCACCGAGATGGAAGGCGTGCATCTACGCGCCGGCGTCGCGACAGCCATGCGCATCGTCGAGGTTGGCAACGGCCTCATCCAGTCCAACAAGCTCGACAACTCGCTGATAGCCAGCGAGCCCGAGCGCGCCGCCTCCGTCGTCGGCATCGTCATCAACCTCATCCACCTCATCTCCAGCATCTTCAGCCCGTACCTGCCTGCCACGTCGGCGTCGATCCTCGAACAGCTCAACGTGCCCTTCGCGAACATCCCCTCGCTCGACGAGCTCAAGGACGGAGGGTGGAAACCGGCCCTGATCAAGCCGGGCCATCAGATTGGTAAGGCGAAGTATCTGTTTTCGCAAATCGATCCGAAGAAGGCGGATGAGTGGCGGGAGATGTTTGGCGGCTCGCAGGCGGAGAGGCTGAAGAAGGAACAGGATGCCGCGAAGGCGTTGGCGAAGAAGGCGGCGACCAAGGCGAAGAAAAAGGAGAAGAAGAATAAGAGTAAGGGGGACGGTACGATGGATGGTGGTAGTGGTAATAATAATAATAATGAGGCGGTAGAGAAGCTGGCGGATGGGGTTGCGCAGACTACGATATCCAGCTCTTGAGGACTTGAGATAAATAAAAAAAAAACAAGATATATGTTGTTTCCTTTTTCTTTGCTGTTTTTCAGATCGTAGAGGTAGGTAGGTGTTTTGTCAAATGTGTTTTATTCAGTCGATTTTGGTTTTTTTTTTTTTTTTTTTGTTATTTCGGAGCTCTTCGGTTCTGATTCATGGAACCTCTTCTTTTTGCAGCCTTTGTTTTTTCTCCCGCTAAGAACTCGTAGGTTGAATATCTGATCTTTGGAGAGCAAGGGAAGAGGAGTGATACCGTTCATGAGACGATGATGATATGTAGTGCAAAAGATCTACAAAGAGTTAAAACATGATAAATAAAACATTCTTTGTTTTCAATGTGAATCGTGCGGAAAATAACAAGAGGAACAAAGAGCCAGAGCCAAAGAAAACACACATATCTCTCTCTCTATCCATCATCATCACAACACCGCAATGGTTTCGAGACAGAGAATGAAAGAAAAGAAGCAAAGAGAAGAAACACAAGATGCAAATGTGTGAAACGACAACATGCTCGTAAATGACTGGAGGGTATCAATTCAATCATTTCTCTTCGCTCTTTGCTCCCTCTCTCCCTCTCTCCCTCTCTCCCTCGTAGATATTTTCATTCTTCGTAGATATACGGAAGCAGAGGAGGAGGAGGAGGAGGAGGAGGAGGAGGAGGAGGGGGAAGGGGGAGAAAAAGCCCCTAAACTCATCCTTGGTCCCATCCTAGCATTACTATTACACAAGGGGAACGGGGAAGATTAACAAAAGAGTACCTCTTCTCGCTCCCCCTGGAAGAGCACAAAGGGTCTACTGGGAATGGAATTGTAGTCCGGTGTCCCCAGATGTTGTTGCCCACGCCCATACTAAGGCGCTACTTATTGTCCATCAGGTATATTTTCAAAAGGGTTTAATTGTATTTTTTTTTTTTTAATATTTTAATATTTTTTTATTAGTTATTTTTTTAATTTTTTTTTTTTTTTAATGAAAATGTAGAACTAAAACTATCATCATCTCGTCCGTCTTGCGCCGGGCCGGGGTCTCACCTCCTCCTGCACGATGGGGTGCATCATAACCTTATTCGGCGTCTGCGGCGTGTTATTGGTATAGCCTTTGCTCCAATCATAACTCACCGCATACGCGAAGATATTGCCCGTTTTGTTAAAGGCGGAGCTCGAAATCGTGCCGCCGACACTCGGATAGCCCTTCAGGCGATGCTTGGCATCCTTATCCCAGAAGTGAAACGTGCCATCACTGCCCGCCGTGCTGAAGGTGCCGTGCACGGGGTGGAAGGCAATCGAGTTGACAGCATACACGTTGCTGACGTCGCGGTTGTTGGGCGGGTTTTCGCGGTGGCACTTGAAGCTGAAGTTGGAGCTGGCGTCCTTGTCCTCGACGTACTGGATGGCGCAGCGGCCCTCGATGGAGCCGACGGCGAAGCCCGTGGCGTCCGTGAAGCAGCTGACGACGCGCGTCTGGTATTTCAGCGGCGACTGCATGGTCTTGTAGAACTTGGTGGGCTGGTCGAGGTTGACGATGTTGATGTAGCGGTCCGCGGTGCCGATGACGAGGAGCTTGTTCTTTACGTCCATGGTGTACACGCGCTCCTGGCACTCGAGCGTGCCGATCGGCGTGGCCTGCCGCAGGTCCCAGAACTTCACGGTCTTGTCCCATGAGCCTGTTACCAGGAGGGATTGGGCGGTGTTGCCTGGGTTTTGTATCATTGCGCAGCATCTTATGGGGGCGTCGTGGGCGGCGACTTGGACGGGGGTGGTGGCATTTGCTTGAAGGTCGAGCATGCGGGCAGCTTTGTCGACGCCGGCGCCAACGACCTTGGTGCCGTCCTAGACGATAAAATATTCAGAGGTCTGCCTAAGTATATAGAGATATATGTGCGTAAAGAGGTGGGGGAAAGGAAAGGAAGGTGGCTCTCTACTTACAGGAGCCCAGCAGCAGCTCAAGACGGGTGCCTCATGTTCAAACAGCGCCTTTCCTTCGCTCTGACCTTGCTCGTTGATTTCGTATATGCGGACTTTTTTGTCCCAAGACGCCACGGCAAGATGATCGCTCACTGACGAGAAGGCAAGATGGGAGATGCTATCTTCGGGGGGGGAAGTGAGGGCGACATCTTTCGAGAGATCGCCAGCTGTGTTGGAAGCGGCCGTGTTGGTTGTTGTAGAGCCGAAAAGAGCCATGGTGTGCAGGGACTTCTGGCAGTTCCGGCGCCAGGTCTGCAGGTTCTGTTAAGGCTACCTCAGCAGGCTGAAAGTAGGTAGCTCTCTTGAAAGGGTATCAACGAACGGGGTTTGTCGAGGAAGATGGAAGTGAGTGTTTCATTTCCTCGACAGCTTTTTTTGACGGTGAGGTCAAGCTCCGAAGATGCGCGACGCTGCAAACAGGACAAACATGTCTCCCAGCTTCATACCTCTACAACCAAAAATCCCCTTAACGAGGAGTTCTTTTCCCCTCATCAATATAAACGGGATTCTCACTGCCTACCAATCTAGTTGCCATTCATCCATTGACCGTCGATGTATACCTTGATACACGCAGAATGGGGAGGGGGGTAGTATCCCTCAAAACTCACATATACACACAAAGATGCAGATAGTGAAATATATATATAGAGAGAGAGAGAGAGAGCGCCCAGCCCATCCACTGCGTAAAACCAGAGCAATATTAAAATAGAATAAAAAGATCTCCGCCCGGGATCTCATTATCCACTCTTTCTACCCCATTAAGTTCTGTCCCCTCTCTGTCTGGGTCACTAGTAACGATTACCCATGACCATCACCGTGAATGAACGCAGCAAGCGTTCTGTTTCAATTTTGAATACCAGCATGAAATTGCTCTCGTTGCAGGAGGAATTGAATGATGCATTGCCATTTTCACGCGGAGAGAAATGGTCCCCGACAGTTTTGAATCTAGTATCAATAAACACCATCATCATCACTGTTCATCCGTGTCCAGTATATCCTCTCCTCCCATTAAAGCGGCCATGCCCACTAAACCAAAACCGATGGACCCACGAGTGCAGGTGGACCTCGCCCCATCCAGAATTCGCGGGGTGCTGGCTTTAGCGCCAAGCGGGCCAGCCAGAGGAGATACTAGTGCTAGTTAGTTAGTATAACAGAAGACTGCTGGAGTCGGTTGCATCCCGGCATCGACAATGGCAGCATGTGTTGAGTGAGGGATGGGGGATGGGTTGTGCTGGACATACTCATACAGTGCCTCTGCCAGGCACGAACATACACCGGGACCACCCTCCTCGAGCACCTCTCTCCCCAGCGACAGCTGCAGCGTACTCGTATAGTGCACGATGCACTGTACATAGTATGTGCTTGATCTCTCAACCACGCACGGATCCAAGGATGGCCTGCTCCAGACCGGATTATTAATAAGTGCTAGGCCCCTGCGGACCTGGGGTAACTGACTTCCGGCCACGGCCATGCCTTGGTACTTGGGTGCTACGTCACCGCCGTAGCAACCCGCCGGTCACCCCGGAGTCACCCCAGATGTGCCAGCCAAACCTAACCACTCCCCCTTTCCCCGCTTCCAACGGGTGACTGTGAGCGTGACCACCTGACTCAGCCCGTCCTCCTTCCTCTCTCCTCTTCTCTTGTCTTGTCCTCCTCTATCTTTCTCTCTCTCACTCTCTCACTCTCACACACTCACATACACTCTCTCTCACCTGCAGTTCCCCCCGTCTCCTCACCATCTCTCGCCTGTCCCGTGCCTGTCCCGTGCCTCCCTCATCTGACTGTCACCTGCTCTCACAGTAAGTCCGTTTCGTTTCATGTACATACGATCACACACACACACAACAGTCTCTTATCTACTTCTCCCCTGTACCATACCTGGTATACCTCCGTCCTACCCACCTGCTTGTCTCCCCTCACTTCCCCTTGATCTAACCGTTGGCGGCTCCTCCCACAAGATCCTATCGCCAGCACCACCTGACCCCTCAATCAATCAATCAATCAATCAATCATGGCCGACGAACTCTCCAAGGTCGACTCTGCCGTAGCTGGCCTCTCGATATCCCCAAAGGACGACAAGGACCTCAAGAAGGACAAGAAGGATAAGGCCCACAAGCGGACTACCTCGTCTTCGGAAGGTGTCAGGAACATCAATGACCTGGGTATGTATAACATGTAATAGCAATGCAATTATAGAATGTAAGCTGATACTCTGTTCAGAAAAGGAAGGCATCGAACTAGCCATTGCCCCTGAGACACAGAAGCTCAACTGGTAAGTATATATATATATATATATATATATATATATACATCATATCATGTGTATTTGGCAAATATCTATACATGTAGATATATATATGCTCAGTTTCCCCCCTCCCACAGGAAACTCAACACCTCCCCCACATCCCTCGACGAGAAAGATGTTCTCAAGAAATTCCTCACCACCCCGCCCGTCAAGCGGATAGACCTGCATTTCCCCCTGGGCCTCGAAGTCACCGCCAGAAACCTCAAGGGCGTCACCATCAAGGACGCGCTAGACGCTATCCACAAGCAGTTCAAGAAGAAGGTATATTCTCGTCGTCGTTTTAGCCCATTAGTGATACATACATACTAGTACATATATATCTGGGGATAGCTAACCTTTCCCGTAACATCCATAACAGGCCGATGACGAACTCGACAACCCCATCCTCGCTGGCTTCGAGTGGGATAAAGAGGAATCATGGACCCGCCTCATCGTCCACCAGAAGAAACAGGGCGCGGCCGTCAGCTCCAAAAAGTCCAAGAAGAAAGGCGGCGACGATGAATGAGCGAATGGACGAACGGACAAGTCAATTTTCAAAGTGAAATAGAAGTAAAAATTTCTTTCTTTCTTTTATTTTTTACTTCCTTTTCCTTGATCTGTAACGGACCTGCTTTGCTGCTCTATTATCTATTTACTTATTCTCCCCTCACAAACACCAACAGGAGCTGTCACATCTTAACATCATTATCATTGTACCCCTCTCTCTCTCTCTCTCTCTCTCTGCTCCAATATGCCGTATCGTCTTGACATGCGTTGTTTGTCAGGCATGCATGCATGCCATGGGTTTAGTTAGTTAGTTATTTGCTAGTTTGCTAAATACATTACATACATGGCAAGTCATCATATTATTATTTTAACCTCCATCGATCAACTGTGTGGTATTATTGTTGGAGTTTAAAAAAAAAAAATTGTTATGTTATGTTATGTTATGTTCACCACAGTGTTAAAGAAAATAATCAAATACCCATTTGTCCCAAGTCCCAGATTGGGAATAAATATTCAATATTGAATATCAGATGGCAGCAGACCTTGCTCTAGCTCTTGCTCCTGCTCCTGAAGAAGAAGAAGAAGAAGAAGAAGAAGAAAGATGGGTAAAAATGGAATGGAGGAGTTGTTGGAGTCAGGGGAGATTCGAGAAGAGTTGAGTACAACATCTAAACATAACATCTATCCGAAGAGTAGGGGAGTAGGGGAAGCGGGAAAGGAAGGGAAAGGATTTAAATATCAAAGACGAAAAAAAAAAAAAAAAAAAAAAACCAGGATGAAGTCCAGTCCAGTGCTAGGTAGTTAGTTATGTTATATGTACACACACATTCAGACGTTATCATTATTCATGACATTGCCTTTTATCCCCCACAGCCAACCATAAAGAAATCGGAAGAAAATGAATGAATGAGAAAACGAAATACCAAACATATACAACCCACTCCTCTCTCATCCTTCGCTATTTCTCACCTAACTCCACCACTCCCACTCCCACTCCCACTCCCACTCCCATTCCCGTTCCCATCCGCACTGGCATTCCCAAGCAACACAGCCACAATCTCATCCAAAACCGTAAAAACCAAGTGCGCATTGAGCCTCTGATTATTCGTCGTCGCAAACACCCTCCTCGCCGCCGCTTGCGCATTCGCCCTCCCAACCACATTGGCCGCAAGATCCGGCACAAGCGTCGCAAGCATAACGCTCGCCTCCGTCCTGCTCTTCATCTTCTCCGCCAAACTCCGCGGTTTCAGGTCGCGAAACCGACGACCCTCGCCATCAGCAGTAACGGGCCACAACGTGTCCTTCGCCAGGTGGATATAACGCAGCAACGACGAGTCCTCCACGAGCGAGCGGGCGAACTCGCGCACTTTGCGCTCCACCGTGCCGCCGAGGAGCTGGTGGAGGACGATGACGACGGCGCGCCCGCGCAGCCAGTTGTTACCCTTGTTCAGCTCGAAGATCTCGAGAAATATGTCGCAGATGGGCTTTACGAAGGGCTCTAGTTCGCGGTATTCAAAGGTGTTGAGTTCGGCTTCGGCTTCGGCGGTAGTGAGGGAGTCTTCCGGGCTAATGAGCCGGTGGTCAGGCGGGGGGTTGTTGGTAGTCGCGAGCTGGTTTGTGGCGGCGGAGATGAGGTTTTGGCCTGCTGTGGAGAGTTGGTCAAGGACGGTGATGTTTCCAAGGAAATCGTCCATGCCGTCGGCAACGGAGTTGTAGATGCGGGTAACGAGGTCTTTGTTTTCTTCGAGCCGTTGATGTTCGAGATCATGGTCGTTTGATTCTTCAGAGGAGATTATGGCGCGTTGGGATAGGAAAGCACGTAAATCGCGGCTTCGACATACGTCAGGGAGGAGGAGGAGCTGCCGGAGATAGGCTTCGAGCGCAAGACGGCGTTTGTGAAGGAAATCCCTTTGGAGTTTCATTACCATACGTCGACGAGGGAATTCTAGGTTGCGGACGGACGGATATCGCATTCGTAGACGTTGGTGGAGTTCGTGGAATTCGCTGTAACGGCGAGGAATTGCCCAAGAGGCAGCAGGCATCTGGTCTCCAGAATTCCTCTGTACTTCGATAAGATCTGAAATTGGTAAGTATTTCACTGTAAATTCTTTAGTTAGAGGGTGAAACCAAATGTTACATACATAATGCATATTCCCGCCCATCCTCCTCTTTCCCAACCATGATGGATTTGATTTGGACAGTGGAACGCCCGTAGAGGCTATTATCACTTTCTTGAATGATATATTGCTGTCTTTGCATCTCCTTCCGGCGAATTTCACGATGAAGACTCGACTTGGATTTCCCTAATATACGCAGCTCCGCGGTATTATTAGTCAATTCCGCTTTTCTGGTGAGCGTGTCAACGACGGCCTCTTGGGCAATGAGTTTTTCTATATCGGATGTCAACGCAGATATAGCTTCTGCCAGACCAAGATCGCCAGGCGCCGCTTCATGTATCTCCTCCGCCGGATCTTTTTCATCCTCAGGTGTTTCTGGGTCCGCGTATTCATCCTCGATAAACTTCTCCTCGTCCGAGAAGAGATCGTTGTCGGTAAATACACCAATCCTAGATGAGGTATTAACAAGGCCCAGCGACGCGATACTTGGTTTCACCTTCTCCCCTACTGGACCATTGTCATGTTGTGGAAACTCTAATGAACTCCTTGATGAATCTTGTTCCCTACTTGAATGTAAAATCGAGCTTTTCGTTTCTTCTAGTTTCGAATCATTTGGTTGATTGGTAATGATATCATTCAAAGCGGCCTCCATACTCTCTATTACATGACGGGAGTGGCCGTCCCCTCCATCCCCATTTTGAGAATCCTTTCCGGTACTCTGTATAGACGCTGCTAGGTGATCGGTTTCCAGATCATCGTCATCAAATAGCCGAGCTCGATCCGAGTCTAGTGATCGCCGAAGAAAGTGCAAGTCACCTAGGTGTTTAGGCTGGTTCCATAAATCGGTTGTAGAAACAGCCGTTCGTAAAAGCTCGTTTGGTTTTGCGTTTGTTTGGGGGGAAGATACGCGACCCGTAAGGGGGGGAAGAGGACGTCTTTCAGAGCCTTCAGAGTATGTTGACCGGCTCACAGACGGTCGCCCAGGCTGGGAAGTGGAAGCGGAGGCGGAAGCAGCTTCATCAGAAGCTAAGTATTTATAGTATAGATCCGACTTCTTAAAGCCAGGATAATATTTATTCTGCATCTCAAGTAAAACAGATGTCTGGGTAGTGAGGATGACTGTTCGTGCTTTGCGATATTGTTCCGGGGAAGCTCGCTTTCCAGCGCTGATGAACTCTTTCACCGCCTGTCTAGATTCAGCAGGAACCCGCAATTCAGGCTTCGACAAATGCTGCTCGCTGATCAGCACGACATCGTTCCTATCGGCGGTTGTCCATGTTACAGCGTTGGAAGGGGTGTCATCACCAAAGTCATCTTCAAGAGGGTTTCGGAACCCATCAACGACGACCCAAAACTGGACAAGGGACATGAGATTCAGGCGATCCATATACTCCATAAAGTATGAAAGGCCAGCTGCATTGTGCATAACATCCACCAATGATACTTCATGAGGCTTTGAAATGTAGCTATAGCGAAGATCAACAGGATTTACAGGCGCATTATTTGGCTGGCCGGTGGGCACTGAAAGCTTCGCAACCTTCTGATCCAAAACCCGTTTCCCCGTTTCCAGGCGACGGAGATAGACCTGGTCTTGGCCTTCAACCATGCTCTCCCGTTTGAGTTGGCTGGCAATTTGGCTTCTGAATCTCCTCGCATCTGACAGGATGTTACATCGGCGAATAACTCGGACAAACCGCTCGAAGTCTCTTTCGCTATCGCCCGCCCTTAGCCTGGGGAACGCTTGGCTGTGTTTAGACTTCGGAGCAGGTGAAGCATGTTGGTCGAGAGCTTCACGTAGTCTCCGTACTGTTTTGCGGTCTTGTAGTGCAGTGCGCGCATAGGCTTCCATCAGTTGGTTCCAAGTATCAGGGTCGGAAAGCAGCAATAACAATGGATATAGAACAGCACAGGTGACAATCTCTCGTATCAAGATAGATACCGCCCGGCTGCTCAGTAAACCCTCTGGCAACAGTTTCGGGAGCAGTGAAACAACCAACTTGCGGAGGTGCTCTTGCTGAACCTGTTTTGGGTCCGTGAACGAGGATACAGATATTGCAGGGTGTAGATTTCCATTTCTATACCTACTCGCGATTGCAATCTCCAGCTCTTCCGATTCGGTTACAGTGCGTGACAGGTTTCTGCCTCGAACTGCCCTCTCAGCTGTGTCAAAATCTCTAAAATGGTTCGTCAAAATTGGTACAAACCGGGACACCAGGATTTCCACCAAGTCTTCTCTGAACAGCCTGTCCCTTAAATTTCCAAGTGCAGCCCTTATCCCACGATCGACTTCATTGATAAATCTTGGGCTGCCGCTTATTTCCCGGTACCATGATGAAACAAACTCGCCCAGGGCAAGGTCAAGGAGCTCACCAAGCGCTTCGGAAACGAGGAATGACTGAGGGTATAGGGGTTCGGGACGATAATCCACGCTCTTCTCGTATATCCTGACATCATGTTCCCATTTATCGGGGGACAGGAAGGCGATCGAACTGCCAGCTAAACTGACTGGGTTTGCTCCCCACTCATTTCCACTTCGTACGGTTAAAAGAATGACGGCACCCAGGCAAAGGACAGAGGTGGTGATACCAGCAAAAAAAACGTATCCGATGTAACGAAGCACGGGGAACCAGCGCACGGCAAAACCCCACGCAATGAAGCCGCCCAAGCAGGCAATGAGAAGGTCACGGCGACGTAGGGCCATTCTCCCCAGCACAAGTTGGCCCCATGCTGTCAAGTTGACAACTTCATGAAAGCAAATAATGCAGCGGGGGCATTCCTCGCTTGTTTATCCCTATGGTTTTGGATCTTCTGTCTTAGACTGCCGGGTGGGCGTTTGGGTTCGCAGCGGACTTCGGCAGCAGCTAACAGCGCGCTAGTCACTTGATAGTGCGACGAGTTCTCAGCTAGTTTTGAGTGGATGGCGGTCAGCACACGGGAAGGTTAGGGCATTCTCATGTAGCATAATTAAATAGAAGGTAGCCCAGCCAGCAGAGAGAGCTAAGGGCCAAAGACCTACATGCCGTAGTGGACGTTGGGGAGTTGAAGCTGGATGGGAACAACTAGACGCTGCTTAGGTAAGTGGCTCCTTATCAGATCGCCGAGATCACGGGACAAAATCCGATCTCTGATCTTTTCATAGATCTCGAAAGATGAAATACAAATATAAAAATGCTAGTGTGTACATATACATATATATGAATCCATGGAATTATATCCTATCACACACTCCCCTGCACTGTTGCGGTAAACAAACCTCCACGTAACCAAAAATGCACCCTGACTGCTCGTGAATATTCAACTCCACCAACGTCATCGAGCCACTTGAAGCTAGTCTGGGAACTTGGCCTCAATCATCCCAGGCACAACAAAAAACTAACAACAGCAATTGGAACTCCCCTCTACCTCACATCACGGAACGACAATAACCTAAAGATGGCCTCCATCACGGATTATATCGATTTCTCCCAAACGAGCCTGCATTGTAAGAATCGGCCCTCTAGCAGTAATATCTTAAATACCAGGCCCAATCGCTGACGCTCCTTCAACAACAACAGTAGCTGCAGCCGCCATTGCATTCAATCCCATATTCTGGAAGTAAGAACCTCTCCCGTGGAGCAGACAAGGGATAAAAACATGCCATAAAGTAGTACTTGAATATAGAGCTAACCTAAATACCCACGACAGCATCGTCGCCCGCCAAGGTCCGTTCCCTCCCAATCAAATCCTACTTTGAAAGCGGCTGTGATAATTAAATAGATGAAATATGAAATCACTCACATAATGCAAAAACACACAAACGGACCGGCAGAATACCGCAACCACTTCCTAACCCGCATCTTCGGCAGCCCCTACAATGGCTGCTACGTCCTCGCCGTCGCCATCTTCTCCCTAGGCATACTACGCGACCACCTGTACAACAGAGCGCTGGCTGACCAGCCTTTCTACCAGCCTGTCTCGCAGCCGTATCTAGCCTACGGCCTTTTCGCCACGGGGAATACCCTCGTGCTCTCCAGCATGTGGGCGTTGGGCCTCACGGGGACGTATCTGGGCGATTACTTTGGGATCCTGATGGATGCGCCTGTGACTGGGTTCCCGTTCAATGTCACGGGTTCCCCGATGTATTGGGGCAGCACGTTGAGCTTTTTGGCTGTGGCGCTATACAAGGGCAAAGTGGCTGGTTTATTGTTGACCCTGGAGGTGTTTGTGTGCTACTGGCTTGCGCTGAAGTGGGAAGAGTGAGTCCGCTTGATTATCCTTCTTCTCCTTCTTCTTCTTTTCATTTTCACCCCTCTAGCCTTATGTTATACTCCCTATTAATAAATACCCCCATCGATTACAGCCCCTTCACCGCCGAGATATACGCAAAGCGTGAGCGAGACCGCGCCAAGTCGAAGAAAGGCGGTAAGCGCGCTTGAACCGCCTCCCTTCCGCCTAGTAAATATCCAAAGGACAAATAACAGGCCTACCTTTAAAACTCCTCGGATCTATTCGGCTAAGGACTTCAACGCTCCCTGTCGATGACGAGACGAATATGTGATCTTCACTCAGCACCTAAACTCTTAATGCTTCTTTGTTTGTTCGTCGTTCGCTCGCTCGTTCTCCCTTCATATACATTCTTATATCCTGTACCAGGTAATACAAAAAGGTTCGAAACGATCTTTTGGTTGGGGTATTTGCTCTGCTCTTGTGTCGAGCGCCATGTTTTGCTATTCTACTTCCAAAATTCTATTTTTCTATTTCCTTTTCAGGCCAGAGAAGAAGGCGCTGGGATTTTGAGTCCCGAGGGGGGAGTATGCGGAACCATAATTTCTATATCTTTCTTTTCTTCTTCTTCTTCTTCTTTTTTTTATTATCTTCAACGATAAATTTCTCACTTACCCGTTTCGATTCCAGGTGGCGGGGGAGAAAGAAGGGGAAGGGAGTAGACGAGTCGTTGGCGGTTGAGGCGCAGGAGCCCGCGACGGAGACAGGCAAGGGTGCCAGGTGGTATACAAAAGCGTTCTCTTTTTCTTTTGCTTTTTTCGTTTCGTTTCTTACTTAATTTTTCATTCTCCTTAACCAAAAAAAAAAAAAAAAATAGATGGGATGGGTTTTGATTGAGTCATCGTGTTACCAGAAATGGCGGAGAACGCGGTGATGCGCTTATATATATATATATATACCCTCTTGCGCATACATTCTTACGCACCATGCGTGCATTGATAGATTAGAGGCATGTGGTTTGGCTACACTGCAGCATTCTGATACGTTCTGTACTGTACATGATGTGGATGTGTACTTGCTTAAAATGGAGGAGCTGCAAGGCAACATTGGAAGGATTACTCTATTCCAAAAAAAAAAAAAAAACAAAACAAAACAAAGGTGTAATGGAAAACGGAAATGAGGAGGTTGATGATTTGAGTTATCTCGTCATGAGCGGAACTGGGTATTTATTTCCAGGTTGTAGCGGCTTGGACTCCGATGGTTGTCAGGAAGAAAAATGAAAGGGAAAAAAGCACCAAATCTAGAATACAAACGCAGCCTGGATGGAAAGGAGAAGAACAGCAGATGAGGACAGGTGTTTTCGGAGCGAGGGGGAAAAAGAAAAAAAATCAAATCAAAATAAATCGGGGGGAGAACGGCAGGGCGAAACAACCCAATTATGGCATGAACAACAGCGAATGAAAGAAGAAAAGAAATGAAAAGAAAAAAATGAAAGGACATGCCTCCGACTTCCTATGTCTCACATGTTTCGCGCATTTATATGCATCAATGAATCCATTCATACCTAACCATCCCAATTCCACTCCAGTCCAACCCGGCAAAAAGTCCAAAAAAAAGGAAAGGAAAACAGAAGGAAAAAAAAGCCCAACCCCTTACCCCTCCAGAAATTCAACCCCAAGAAGAGAAAGAAAAAGCAAAAAGGAAGGGTAAAAAAAAAAGAAAGAAAGAAAGAATCACGCCCTCCGGCCCCTGCCCCTCTTCGCGGTCCCCGTCCCCGTCCCTCCTCCACCCCCTCTCCCTTCCTCGCCTCCCCCATCAACCTCATCCTCATCGGCGCCTTTCCTCAAATCTTCACCATCCCCCAACCCCCACTGCTGGCGGTCATACCAATCCTCCCCATCGCTCAACTCCCCCACATGGCCCTCAGCCTTACACCACTCCCACACCAGCTCCTTCTTCCGACACGCGCTCAGCAACATATGGTACATGCGCTGCGAAGCGCGCACCGTCTCTTCCTGCTTCTGGATATAGGACCAGAGCATGCGGCGGACCTCATCTGCTTCGCTGGGGGGAAGGCCGCAATTGCGGTCGAGGTGGGTTGGCGGGAGGAGGAAGATGGGGTGCATGGTTAGGGGGTCGTTGAGGTTGTCGGGGTTATTGGCTGTGGAGGAGGATGGGGTGCCGGAGCGGGCTATGTCTGAGAAGGTTGGGGTGGTGGCTTGGTTTGCGGCTTGGTTTGCCCGGGCGCGGGTGGTCATGCGGCGCGGGGGTTCGGGGGAGGAGATTCCTTCGTCGTTGTCGTTGTCGTCGGCAATTGCTTCATCTTCCGTGCGGTCGCCGTCTTTGTCCACGTTTATGTCGCCCCCGTTAGTCGCAACCGTATCAACAGGAAGGCCATCTTTAGGCTCTTCCTTGGCTTTGAGAGGATCTTCGTTGGTGGTGGGTTTCGACGGTTGCTTGTTGGCATCTATGTGCGTTGATATGGTGTCCCCATTTGTAGATTCTGGGGGAGATACAGCCTGTCCATTTGGTTTGATGGGCTCAGCCGTAACGTTCTTCTCAGGTTGCGTTATGTCCTTGTTTTCTAGCGGCTCCTCTGAGGCATCACCCATCTCGACATCGTGATCAGTATTGTGCTGCTCCGGCGACACGCCATTGACAGCATACTTCACAGGATCGTGATTCGGTAAGCTAGTCGAGATATTATTCCCTATTTGAGCAGCCTGGTTCTCGGGAGACCCTCCGCGTGAAGAACGTCCCGATCTACCCCTCCCATCCCTTTGTTTCGATGAAGAACGGCTATTGAATCCATAATTGGGGTCAAATATATTTCTATCGTCCATAGTCTCCAAAAAGCCGCAAGGCATCCACGGGGCGTCGCCTAGTAGCTCCCTATGTAGTCTCTTGGCCTTATGGAGGATGTCCTGCTCCTGTCGGAGCTTTGCATTCGCGTTGTCCACCATCATCTGGAGGGTTTTGGAGGTGTACGGATGGGACATGGAAGGGTGTGTCGCGAGTTCGGAGGGATGTTTTAGAGGAGCGAGAAGTTCTGTAGATAAATAAGGAGAAATACAAAGGTGAGAAATCGATATTTTCCAATTGGTGAAACAAAGTCAAGCGTTTGATTGCGTTGGCCACGGGAAAAACTCGACTCACCTTCCAGGTGTATGTCCCCAAACGGATTTTCGTCCGCCATTTCCGGATCAGCATGTTCCTCTGCGTCTTCTTCATCCAATTCGTCTCCCTCGGAATCATATTTGGGCGGATTGCGCTCCACGATATCTCTCGTATAACCGGCATGATTGATCCTCTATCAAATGGAGAAAATAATATTAGCGATGACATCTCAGATCAGCATTCAGCCTCTATTGGGCCCTAAGAGGAAGAACCCAAGTATTTTTTTTCCCCCGTACCTTTCTATAAAATGCCACACCGTCCGTGAACCCAAGAGCTCCCTCGTGAACATATTCCGCATTTATCCGAAGCTTATTTCCGCGATTCGTGGGTTGCGTGATGGGATCGTCGACACCCATAGCTAAGAGACAGGGGAAAAAAAATACAAATGTCAGCCAAAGCAAAAAGGTTAAAAAATGCATCAAATCAAAGTCGAGACGATCCGGGCCTCATCCAACCAGAGAAAATAGGTTTGAAACA
This sequence comes from Histoplasma capsulatum G186AR, assembly GCF_000150115.1. Classification (NCBI taxonomy): domain Eukaryota; kingdom Fungi; phylum Ascomycota; class Eurotiomycetes; order Onygenales; family Ajellomycetaceae; genus Histoplasma; species Histoplasma capsulatum. Next base: position 165,665 of record NW_025544807.1, read on the forward strand.
AGAACGAAATGAAAAAGAAATACGAAATATACAGAAAGAGAGACGGGACATCACAGACCTCCTAAACGCTGGCGTTCAAGAGCCCTTTTCATCGCGGTGATGGTGTCCGCGATCATGGCCGCTTGAACCGCCATGATGGTCCCCCCGCGCGCCAGAATAGCCGGGCTTTGGAAAAAAAAAATAAAAAATAAAAAATAAGGGATAGAGAGCAGGGTATGGTTTTTGAAACCCCCGCCGTTCGAGCCTCCCGAATCTCCTACCTCGACCCGGAGATAGCTTGAGAGCTGGAAGCGCGTGCGAGCTGGTGTGGCGTGGTGTGCGTGGTTAAGTTGCTATGGGTATGATGGATCGATTTTAAAGATAAAAAGCGATTGGTGATTTTTCTCAAAGCGGAAAATAACTGTGAAGGTTCACATGTGGAATCAGTCTAAGAATAGGTGATAAATGGGGGGTCACAGAACTCGTGGGATGTGCAAGCTGGTGGAGAGAGGAGAAGAAGCAAGAAGCCAACAGGATAGAAGATAGCTGGGGCTCGATCTCAGGTGGTGAACTTTCGGGGGACTGAACGGGTACCTCACGCTGCCGCTACCGCTGGGCCAGTCCAGAGGTACCACCCTCAGCCCGGATTAAAGTTAATGCTGACGGTTGGCCGCACCAGGGCTATTCCCTTAACGGGTTTAGCGTCCAAGCCTATCCCGTTTATGTCATCGTGCATAAACTATATCGCAAGCATGAACACGCGGAGTTTTTGTGAGTCGTGACCATCCACTGCCCATTGAGTATTGAAAATGGACATGCAGCGACATGAAGCCTTAAGTGAAACCAATTAAGAAATAGCACCAAAGTATGGATCCATGCTATCACTAATGTCCAAAAAGAAAAACCATAAACAAAACAAGTGCTAGTGCCCAGTTGAAAGCCGGAGCCACACCAAAAAAGAAGAAAACAAGAAAACCTTCTCACTCCCTCCTCATTCATCCCCTACCACAAACCCAGGCTTCGACTGCGGCTTCACAACCTGGTAGCCCTTCTCAAGCGCAAACTCTACAGTACAACGAACACGCACAGCAGCAATAGCTGGCCACGTCCCCCGCTCCCCCTTAAGTATCCACCTCCTAATCTCTTCCCCCGCCCTAGGTGGCGGCTTGAATACTTTTGACAAATCCATCCACCCCAGCTCCGGCAAAATCGTCATATGCGGACCTTCTATATCCTCATAGATTAACAGCCGCCGGAGTGGCGTTGGCAGGAGACCCAAGCTATCCAGTTGGCGTAGACGATGTCGTATTTCCAAATTTATAACACGGCAGGTCTGTTCGAGGAGGACTCCGCGGCGGGAAACTACCTTTCCTGGACGCTCGACTTCTGGTAGGTATATGGGCACCCGGAATGGTCTGGCTTGTGCAATGATGAAATGGTTCACGTTGAATAGTTCCGACAGGCGGGAAACAGGACATTCTCTCTCGTTATAACCAAGTTCGCGCCATGACCTGAAGAGGAGGCCTTTGGCATCGGGCCACGGGACGACTGCCCCTGTCTCGTCCTTGCAATACAAGGTTACCCGTGAAGAAGTTGCAGAGGACACGTTCGACGCGGCTGCAGCGGACCATATCAACTGAGAAAAATAGTTTCCAAAATGTCAGCTCTCAATAGACATCGAGCCAAGGGTGGAGATTAGTATCTCACCACATTAGGCGCTGTTAGGTAGTTCAGCAGATTTGGGGTCCCTGCTCTCCCAGCAGTTGGGATGGTAATGTTCAGGCAACGCTTTGTCTTCGCAAACGCCTCTTCGAAGGTCATTTCACCAACTGTGGATTTGACATATTCCTCCAGGAGTTTCAAATCTGGAAAATAGCTCTCTCGAATATATTCCTCAGTCCGCCGGATCAATGAAGGTAACCGCCCGTACCCGTTATCTCGCGCGAGAAGACTAAGAATATTCCAACCCTTGATGTGCTTCTGCTTGGACAGCCGATCTGAAACAGCTTCATCGATGCCTTCCCCATTCAGCACTGGTATAAGATCATCATCCTTGTGCACCGCCACGAGCGCAGCAACCAAAGCGCCGGTCGCGGTTCCGGTGATGATTCGAGGTAGCAGCCCCCTCAGAAACAGTGCTTTGACAACGCCTAGATGACAAGTGCCATATACGGCACCTCCCTGCAGAATCAACGCCGACCTGCCGAATGCCTGTCGAGTGTCGTAGAGCAATCGAAGTTTGTCCTGTGAATCAAAGGCCTTGGGATCGCGCGGCACGGTCTCAAGAGCGGCGATGTACTCAATTGCGTGTCCGACTTCCGAGATATACTCTTCGATCAAAACTTTGGTGCCAGAATAAGCACAATCATAGAGCTGCGGGGACGTGATATTGACTAGATTTCTGACCAACCCAGATCGAATAAGGTGGACGATTACCCAGATATCGTTGTTACTTTTCGCACGTATGAGGCTTTGCAACCGCCGTTTAATAACGCGGTGGTCGTAGTGGAGGCTGGGGTAACTTTCACGCCTGAACAAAGTAAACAGAAATACCCTTTTGGTTAGCAAGCTCTACTCAAAAAAGTGATCAATCAATGACGGTAATAGTAATATATATTGTAAAAAGAGAAAAAGAAAACTCAAATCAAGACAAAACGACGAACCAAACATCATTCCCCAGCACTTCATCCAACGCAATCGCCCCGGCCTCCCACTCCTCAAAGCTTTCAGCTGTCGCAATGCGCTTTCTTGCAAGATCGCCTGGCGATTCCGCGAGCCACCAGGTATACAATTTCTGCAACAGACACCAGCCAACATAAGTAAAATATACCAACACAAAAAGCGATATGAACAGGAACCGAGAGCACAGAGAAACAAGGTTGTGTGGCAAGATCTGGAGGACAACAAGAGCAGCAGCGGCAGCAATAACAACAGCGGCGAGGCCCTGTTGTCCTGTCCGCCTCAAGGGGGTGAGCGTACTTGCTTGCAACAGGTCCGGACGTTATCCACGAGGGCCGCGAGGATGGTGAAGAACAAGTCCCAGCTACTTAGGAGGATGCTGGTAAAAAGGATGGACATGGCTAGGTATGGTGCTGTTTTGGAACGGTCTTATTGATATTTCTGCGGCGGCGTCGTTGTCGTCTTTGCTTGTGATCCTGCTCTCGAAATGCGTGGTTGCATGGTGTTGCTCAGTGGACAAAGTTGGAAAGGGCTACGGCGGCACGACTTCTGTCGTAACAGGCGTGGATTGTCGACTAGCCCTTACGCCTGCGAGTGGTTGGCTTTATCGTGTGGAGGAAGCATGAGGGTTCGGCGGAACAAAACTCTACTATTTCATCTTTGGTCCCCTAAAAGATCTAGAAAATAACCGGCATCTAGGCAAATCCAAGATTTAGTACGGAGTACACTAGCAAAACTTCTACCCCCACCAAGATTGTCTCAACCATGGTAATTGCAGCGCTCTCAATTTAGCAGTAAAAGATGATGTCAAGATTGCGGGGGCTCGTGGGTTAAGAACGGGCTGCAAATGCAACAACAACTTCGGGCCAGGAGTTGTTGTCAAGAGTTGAATGTACAAAAGTATCTTTTGATGGTGGCAGACAAAAGTCAATCGATGAGGTCATCGGAGGCCGGAGTGCCGTCACGTGGAGTCCGTGCTAGAACCTTGGAAAGTGCTTGTCGAGAATACATTACCAATGGACAAACAAGAAAACATTGGGCATTCATCCGTTTGTTTATTCACTCTGTGAGAAGGAAGGAAGGGGGATGAGAGTTGAAAGTATTTGCAAAATATGGAACATCGATTGAACTCCTGCACAGGGAAAAGTAGGTAAACTGATATGGAAAAAAAAGCCAGCTCAAAAAAAGAAAAACAAAAGGAGGAAATTTCCCATTTTCACGTTTATTTAAAGCAACGTAGAAGAGAAAGATAAAAAAAAAAAAGGAAGAGCTCATCCAATGATAAGAGATGCTTCTCTGTTCCCTTTTCTCTGTTTCTTTCTTTCTTGTTTGAAAATTAATTTTCCTTCCTCTGTCCCCCTTTTCCCTTTTTTTTTCCTTGTCCCGCTCGCTATATCGTCTAAAATAGTGAACACGAGTAACCACCTATCTACTCCTCAATGATATTGCCCTTCTCCGAAACGTACACACCATCCAAGAACTGTTAAACAAATACGGTTAGTTAGATGGCAGAACACTGGAAAGGAGTAGGGAGGCAAAAGTGAGCCAATTTGGTGCAATCGAAGTTGAGGGTTTCCTCACTTTTCGGATATCCTTATTCCTGACCCGGCAAATTTGTTGGATATCGGCAGCACTCTGTGAAACGCCCTCCAGCGAGTTTCCGGAAAGTTGTAGCTCATCCTTAACGTTGGGGGAGACAATGATATCGACACCTGGCTGGCAGACAACACGGCGGACTCTCTTCTCGCCCAGGAAGTTTCTATATTTTTTTCACAAATGATTAATGAGTATTCCCAGCTTCCATCGTTTCCCATGTTAACTGATCCACAATCCGCGAAAATTGCGCCCTGCTGTCCAACCTTCGGCTAACCGCACCACAGCCTGTCATTTTTCCCAGGCTTCATCGACTTATAGCCGCAGCAATACACAAGGCGACAGAGCAGACCCCAACCACACAATTGCGTATTGGAGAAGGAAGAAAAACGCTCATAAAGATGGGGAAAAAAGAACTCATCCATACCGGATCTCAACCTCAGCAAGTCCAGTCTCCTTGTTATTCTCAATGTTGATGTTGATGGGGAAATGGGCATAGACGTAGCGCATCTTATATTTGAAGCCACGAGTGACGCCGATGATCAGGTTGTTGATGAGGGTGCGGACGGTTCGGAGGGAGGCAATGGCCTTACGGGCGCCATGGTGGATCTCGATGGCGAGCAGGCTCTTCTTGGGCATAGTGAAGGAGACGGCGATGTGGGAGAGGTCCTTGACAAGTTTGCCTATTACGGGTTTGGGGGTTTTTCCCCCAATTGGTTAGAGGTTCTGGTTTCATTTCATGATTCGCTTCGCGATATTCATTCGTCGAAACACCCACACAAACGCATGTGTAGGAATTGTGGCCAATTGACATACCTCGTGGTCCCTCCACGGTGACGACCCGCGAGCGGATGTGCACATTCACTATAGATCGTAAGAAAAGCCAGCTGGTCAGTACATCATATCCTCATAGCTCTTCCTCCTGCAGCTCAAACAATATATTAACGACGTGTGTGTAGCGGTATGTATGGGGGTGTAGGTAATGTATGTATATATGTATGTATATCAGATCGGATCCCAGCGCGGTTGCGGTCCAAACAACAAAATAATCGGCATCACTTCCTTGCCCACGTTTCGATAATCGTCCGCGCGAATTGCAGTAAGCCGAATTTGAGTGTCTCGTTCCTTCGGAATCCATCCATCACATCCATTCCCTTCCATCCTGTTTTTTTTACAGCAGCAATTCCTTCGCTTCCCCTCGATTCGTATCTGCCTCCGTCTTTCGCCATTCCGCGCGCAGCAACACACACACACACACACACACATATACAAAACCCGAGAGCAAATCCGGGGTAAGAGATAGGGCAAGGCAGAAAAAAAAAATCATCAATCAAAAAGAAGTCCAATTCTCACCATCGTCGGGAATCGGCAATGTCTCCTGGGAATAAATGTAGTGCATCTTGAACGACGACGGGAATCTGGACGGGAACTTCTGTTGCGAGGCGGGAAGATGGAAAGGAAAAGGGAGGAAAAGAGAGAGGAAGAGGGTTTGGTCGTTGGTCGTCGTTGTCGTCGTCGTTTTGAGATACAACCTCTCTCACACTTCACACAATGTCGTTTCCCTTTCATGAAATTTCGCTGGGGTGGGTTCGGGTATTGATTATGTCAGCATTGTGCGGCGCATCGCTTATCTTACGTTTTAAGTTTAGCGCGGGCGACGCTAGGGTTGTGGCGACTAAAAGGTAAGGCCTTTATTTTCAACTCTGAGCATATGGGATGAAAGTGCAGTTCAGCGCACACCTTCTGCCGCTGGTCCAGCGCTCGCCTAGGTCATTTTGTATTGCCCCAATGTCTGGTCTCCGGCCTCTGCCCATTGTTCTCAGTAAGTCATAAAACAAATTAATATAATCCTCTAATACAGTACACATAGGCAGCTATATATGTATACATGCATGTGTATATGACAAGACGTATTAAAAAATGATACCCTCTCTCCGCAAGGGTATGCTAGATAGTGATTAAACTCCCGAACCGAACCAAACCAAACCAAAACCAAGTCCAAATTCATACCAGAATAAACCCATTGTCCCCTCCTTTTGCCGATTTAGAAGAAAGGGAGGATGGGGGGAGGAAGGGGAGAGAAAGAATCCTATGGAACAGAACTCGAAGAAACGGACTGCGGATTAGAGTCAACAAAAACGAAACAACCAAAATCAAAATCAAATCAAATGCATCTGCAATTTCCTCATTGTTACGGAATTCCTATCCCTTTGCACCGTTTTGCCGCATATTAGGTTCATAATATGTCAATTAGTTTTTAAAAACGAATTACGTTTTGATGGAAAAGGCCGGATAAGGCGCGGGGGAGGGGAGTGGCGGAATCCGGTCTATCAAATGGGATGAATGTGATAGTATTGATATTTAACCCAACCATCATATCATATCTGCCTCTTTTGCCCTCGGAGGAAAAAAGATAGGCCCGAAAAATTAGAAGTGAGAAGCGACGAAGAAATATCGCCATCATCAAAGTGATTTCTCGTCTTCCGTCAACTTAATATCCATCACCCTCTTTCCCCCCAGCGTCTTTATCTTCGAGGCCAATTTCCCCGCCTCATGGAGTGCCTCTATATCATCTCCGCCGCCGATGGTCATACCATTGACCAGAACGTTAGGCACGGTTCTGCGCCCCGTGTTGCGCGCAAGGACCTCTTGTAGCTGCTCCCCGAGCGGGTGTATATCGAGCTCGACGACGAAAGGGGGGGGGATGATGCTGTGTTTGTTCAGGAGGATGGATTTGGCTTTTTCGCTGTAGGGGCAGTAGGATTTGGAGAATATTATGACTAGAGAAATGTGCCGAAGGGTGGAGGTGATGTGTTTGTTAGCGGTGTGATAATTAACAATTGCATTTCACGGGAGAAAGAAGGAAAGAAAGATGAAAAAACGCTGTCCGTGAGTATGAACAAAGCAGGAGTTGAAATAAAATAACATGACATACTGGGTGATCTCTTGAGAATTGCATTAAGCTCCGCCTCCACCTCCGGATCCTCCCTATCCTCCAATGAAACCTGAGACTGCCCGGCCGGTATCTTTTTCCTCCCTGCGATAGACTTCTCACCGTCTTGTCCATCATGACTATCATCATCCCCGCTGGGATGCGGCATCTTCAGCGGACTCTCATATCTCTGCCGCTGGACCGCTATCGCTTGTTTATCCTCCGGGGCCAGTTTCGTAGTCCGCAGTTTCTGGAAAACGGCTTCGTCGTCGTCGCCTCCGCCCATCCCGCTGAGTTTTTGCGCAGCTTTCGCGTCCATTGCCTGAACGGTTTGTTGATAGAAGGTTTCATTCTGGATTCGTCTTGCATTGGCCTGTATTTTTACATAGACAACGTCACCATGACACATAGTTGGGTCAGTTATCATCTCGTTGTATCAACCATTGATGAATAAGGTATAATAAATATTCTTTGTGAGCAGGCGGGGGCCCGCTTCATTTTTTTGCTCTCCGATTCGCCCAGTCCCCGCGTTTCCCCCCTCGCGCGGCCCGAAAAACAATGCGTTGGTGAAAATTGAATGGACCGCACTTACACTCAAGTAACATATGAAGAAAACGATTCCAAGTACCGCCAACAGTAATATCCTGGCGCCACGACGGGATGGAGACATGATTCTGTGTCCACCGGGTACGGGTAACGAGGCGTGTCTGGTAGGGAAAGCCCTTGACGAGCCTTTCATCATGGATCCCGACGAGAGCACACGACCACAACCACGGAAGATAGAATTAGGGATGGAATGGCTAATCCATGAGATTTGGGAGGAAAGAGGTGCGGTGATGATGAGGAAAGGATTGAAGAAGACAGTAGTCGCAGGGGCGAGAGTTGTTCTCCCCCCGGTCGGGAAGATGCTTTTTGCTGAGCTTGTCAAACGTGACGGTAATATTCAACTCGTATGCCCCGTATTGATTGATCTAATAATCCCTGGCCAATAGTTAACCAAGTTGGCCGATGGATTATTAATCTGTCCACATGTTGATATCGGCAATAGAACCAGACAAGAATTAGAAAAAGTCCCTCGCATCTGGTTGAAAACTGTTGAACACTGTGGAGGAAAAGCGCCATGCCGCTGGGAAAAACTCGATACTACCACCGCCAACGAACTTATTGCTCCCCCAACTGTTGCCTTTTCGGCCCTGGAAGTTGGAATACATTCTTCACGCTATCGATCAGCAACTGGTTTCGCTCATGATCGCCGCTATCTGGAGACCCACCAACACAGATCATGAATTTGTTCCCTTCCAACTTACATGTCAAGGGTTGAAGGAAGAGACAAGGTAGGCATGCAGGTAGGATCTTCGGATATTATTTATCCTTAATTCGGGGCCATATTCTGACGATTTTCGCTACCAAAAGAGCCAACACGCAAACAAACGAAAGGCAAAAAGCAGGGGGGCCCGATATAACTCCTGTATGAGTCTGGATAGTTAATTAACTATCCTAACTCACACTAACTCACAACTCAACATTTTGTAATAAAAAGCTTCTATCCCGGCTATATTTCGGTTTCCCCCCCCCCACCTTCCCCTACACGGGTAACAGTGAGTGGTACGATCTATCTGTCTCAACTCCATTGCTAACAGCGAAACGGAAGCCACACCGCGGAGTCACGGACTGATGATTCGAACATCCATGAACCCGAGTCCCTGAGAGGTCAAGATGTGGGTCGTCAGGGGCTTGCCGAGGAGAAGGATCGAATACTTCGGAGTGAGAGAGCATTTTGAACAGAAGCCAAGAGGCTCCAGGTCTGGTAACGTCTCCGCTCGGGTTAAGTCAAGGGGCTCGACTCGTAGTTACTTCTATTTTTGGTGCCCTGTTCCTCGTAAGGATTGAACTATTTATCATTATTTAATGCACCATGCCCGGCCAAGACTGGCTAGGAGTTTTAGCTACTACCTTTCAAGGATCTAACGGAGTAATCAGCCACAAGCTTTCAGCTTTCGGCATCTGCAGTTCTGAGGCATTTGCAGACGCCTGAAATATAATATCAACGCTTGGCCTCGGATCATTCCAACCCCGATGCCGTATACCTAACTTCACAACCAAGCTTTAGTCTAATTCCTTGGGACCAGGTTGAGGTGCGCGGGACTGGTGTATATAATATATATTCATACAAGGCAAAAAGCACTGGGACATTCTATTCATTTCGCTGCATAAACTGTTATTGATGCTAACTGTGGAGCACACTTCGCGGTCTCATGGGCTGCTAGTGCTCTCTGCAGAGAAGAGATTTGATCGAGTTACGCTGCGGAGTGAGGTGAACTGAGGTCAATGGAAGTGACTAAAATGTGCCAATAGTTACTAGTAACCTTTCAATCAAGGCGGGATGCTATGGCTTTAAATCTCATGCTAACCATAATAATGAATTGCTCGGTTCTCTGTGGTGTGTATCTAGGGGGTTGTTATTAATAGTCGCTCCGTAGGGCTGGCACACTGAGCAGAAGCTACTGTAAAGGTGATGCACTTTCTCTAACCGCTCTGTGAAACGCCACTCTATGAAAAACATAGAGAACATAGAGAGCAAGATACCACTTACTTTCCTCGGTACGCAGCGGCAGATGGTGAATGTGAGAGCTGTTTACAATGGTGGTGAGCACTTTGAGCATCCGAACAGTGCAACCCTGCGATGCCATGTGAGGCAAGCCACATGCAACTTTGTTTTTTGGGTAAGAGTGCCAACTTTTCCAACTCTTCCTTGCGCGTATCATCCCTAGTGGTGTAGTGGCTAACATCGCTGTCTTTCACACAGCAGCCCAGGGTTCGATTCCCTGCTAGGGAGGTGACGATTTTCTTTTCTTTTTGCTTGCCGCATCTATTTTTTTTGGCCCAAAAAGGCCCATCCAATCTATCAAAAATATTATTGCTCACAAGTGAGTCTGCTGAGCAAAAGTTTCGAATGTGCTTTGGCTAAACCTGAACATACGCTTTTTATTTTGTCCACCGTTCTAGGGTAAAGTTAGATCAAGGCGCTCTACAAAACAGCCTTTTACAACAACGCAATGGCACACACCGACTGCAATAATATGTTTCCAGAACTGTTTTTCATCTACACTGTCATGACTGGAACTGGCCGGGGAGAGTGATAACAGCCCATGTAAAAAAGATCAAAATTTGAGTGATGTCCTTCCAGCCGCACCTGACGTCGACCGGTACCTATAGTGATGGCTGTTCCTCACTTTGCCAGCAAGATGAGGATTCAGAGAGTAAGACAAGAGCTTGATAAAATAACAACACAGCTGACTTGAGGCTAGTTTGCAGCTACTGAAACATAAAAGAGGAATATGGAAGAGATGATTGAGGCTTTTTTCATCTTGTACCTGACTGCCTGTCTGTCTGTCTGTTCAATGAAAAAGGAAATGTGATCTTTTCTGCTTGCATCAGAACTGACTGGCGCGTTTTCTAATACTTACTCAGCAGCGTCATAGTGGCGTCCGCTGTCCCCATTATTCTTCAAGGAATATCGATTTATGACAACTTGGATCATGCCTGCTCCATTCATGAATAGGCAGCTGCTGAAAGCTTCAGAAGCTCTTACGTGCCAATGACGTGCAAGGGCCTCCTTGAATTTAGAAGAGCACTATTTAGCGCGCATCCTAATGCAATCAGTACCTGGACTTTCAGTAGCATTAATTGATTTTGAGGACCTCGGTTGGCGCTTCTCCATTCCGCACCGCGGCTAGGAAACATTGAGTTCTGTATCGGGATTCAGGGGAGGGCCATTGTGGCGGATGACAGCCGAGGAAGCGGGAACCCAGCTGAGTCCATCTCATGCATCGACGGATAGATATACCACATAATTCATGGTTATGTTGCTTTTTGTCATGGCAGCGTCACCGTGATGTAGTGAATCAGATGGCCCAAGTACGCAGTACACTGCGTAAGTAGATGCATATAAAGGTTTTTGTGGGTTCAACATCAAAACCTGTTGAACAAGGGTTCGAATTTTCGGCCAGAAAAACTTTCAATATGGTTCAAACTCTCAATCATTACATGACACCATTTTCGAATCTCATTCAATTAGTGTGGTTGATCATTGCTCTCATTTTCTACCCTCTTTCAAGCCGTGTATATTCTTTGAGAGTGTTTTCTCTGTTTCTCAAGCTCTCACTCTTCGGTGTGAGTGATTGAATCTAATGGAGCGAAGCGGAAGTTTAACCCTAAATCATTTTAGCGTCCAGGGGTGATTAATTAAGGTTGATGCTAAAATATGCCACTAGCAAAGTAATGCATAGATCGTTATGGTATGCACTGGAGAAGGAGAATATAATCTCCTGCGTAGATATTAAACGAGAATACTGAAATGTCATTGACCACTAATGAGTAGTAGAAAACAAAGTGGGAAATTATGCATCAATGCAATGCATTATCAATAAATTAAAACCTTTTCGCCCTGAATCTCCATTCCAGCTCCTTTTGATGAGATAGCACTATGACCGCTAGGTTATCCATAGCAAAAAACCAACGCAAACCATTTGTTAAATGGTTGCGCTCATAGTGATATATATACCCGTGGGTGTGGTGGCTTGGCCCAGCCCACAGCGGCCATGGCCACCCAACCCCACCACCTATACACTGCGACCGCCAGTCGCAGCATAGTGTGGGAACCACATACCTGCGTTCTTACTCATCTAGCTGCAATAAATCCAATCGATTCTATGGGAATAGAGATGCCTACGATGTGTCCCCTTGATCCCTATAGGCATAGTCATTATTGCCAGCTAGCCACTCACTGTATATTCCTCCATCCCCTCCTTTGAGGGCTGGTACTAAAGTTAAATTAGGTTTAAAAGTAATATATACAGTTTTTGAACTTCATTCAAACTTTGAACTCTATTATAATTGAGACTTTGAATCATACTAGTACCTCTGACAGGGTTTTAAGTCCATCATGGTTCAAAATTTCTTGACAAAAATTCAAACCCTCAGGGGTTCAGATATTTTGAATCATATTCAACTGTAATCTGACTCTCCCGGTCATGACATGGCTTTGAGGTTTACCATAGCTCAAAAATTGCACACATGATTTTTGAACCCTGTTCAGCTTTACTATTTTCTGTCTGTATGTGATTGATGTTTCTGAATCTCTAACCCGCTAACTAACCCCTAAGCTAATATCTAATTCTACACTTTGTTAGATGATGCGTATGTCGTTCTAAATTTGAACTCTGACAAGGCTTCTCAAAGTTTGTTGTGGTTCAAACTTCCTTAGTAAAAAGTCCGAACCCTATTCAGATATTTTGAAATCCCATTCAACCGTAACCTGACCTTACAGCCCTTTATTAGAAGGGAGCTACTGTAAGCGGCGGGTCGGAGATCTCGCTGCTTATCTAGGAGAGGTCCTTAGGACTCTACGAGGATCAAACTATAGAATGTAATAGGGTGGTATATGCGATAGGATTCGGATAGAAGGGTTAGATATCGAGGCTGTAGAACGTAGGGATCAGATTATATCAGAATGATTCGCCAGCCCCTAGAAGGTTGAGCCAGCTGCCAGTATATACACGCAGTATCGCAGATAGATCGAACCTGATATGATGCTGGTGGCGCAAGATTCCGCGATGCCATATCTTTTAGGCAATTACCTGTTCTGGCCAAGGATTAGTTGCTTGCTCTTTACAGCTACATAGTTCTCAGGCCTCCTGCTCTTACTGCGTAATGTACGGAGGGCGCTACCAAAAGTATTGCGCCGCTCAGATCCAATTGATACAGCTGAGAAGCGCCACTGCGTTTTAACATCTTAGGGTTAGGGTTAACCGTAAGAGAATACTCTACTACTCACCTGGCTACGTGGTGGGTGGCAGGCGGATTACATGCTGAATGACAGTGGATGAGAAGAGAATAATGCAATGGAATAATCAAGAACTGAATATTCAGTATAAAATACAGTGTGAATTTCCGCCAAGATTTATAGTGCTGTCTAGCTGTCTTTTTGCCGGCGCAAATACTTATGGTAGCTCCTCTGTAGTCAACCAACGCCCATTTAAATTTCCACCCAACACCCACATTTTCCCATACAAGTTGTCATAAATTTGATACTCATTTCTCCACCACAAATTATTATAATAAATTTATAAGTAGTAAATTTAAAATCTCTTATTAATATATATCTTTTAAAAAGTTTACTTTTCTATCAGATTATGTTATATAATGTGTATTCCATGTATAAAAATTGAGAATATTTTCTCATATAAATTTATATAAGATGTATTTAGATTACTAGCTGTTATTTTCTCATTTCTATGAGAAAAATTGATTATTTGTAATATTTAAATAACTTCTTTTGAATACATTATTTTCTGTTCACATTATAGTGTATGTCATAAAATAACAATGTAGTGTTTTATATTATATCTAATTTTTAGTAAAAACTATCAAGTATATATTGTGATGGCAATACTACAATCTGAATATCAATCTTATAATTTGTATGTGTAATTTATGAGTAAAAGTTTAAGATAATACAAATTATAACTAGCTCGACAGTATACTGGTTTATATATTAATATATATATTGAATGAGCAAATTACATATCATATACTATTTCAATATGGTGGGTGTTGAGATATCATTTTATATGGAAATTCGCGGGCATTAGGTGGTTGACCCCATTACCCTAGCAGGGCAGTTTTATCATAAGGTTTAAATGCCAAGCTGATTAGGGTTGAGATAGAGTTTGAGGCAAGAATCAAAGTTAGTGTTACACTTAGAGTACTTCAAGGTTCTCACAGGGCTTTCCGGTATCCCACTCCAAGTTTTCTGGTTGACATGCCCCACGCAGATTAATTTTTATTTACAAAACTTTTGATCAAATATTATCTGATGAAACCTCTACTTCGTTTTTGTTTTCCTTTGTCTAAATACAAGCCATGTATTTCTTGCTCAAATACCAAATAAACGAACCTATCTATAACTTCAAAGAAGATATACTCGAGTTGGCAACAGTTCTGTAAAAGCTGCAGTTTCTCATCGAGTCGCTGCATTGATGAAGCATGACGCAGATAACGAAATTCGAGTTTGATTCGGCGTGCCGTACAACGCGAGAGTTCAAGTGGAAGTAGATTGTGTTCACCAGATCTGGTATCTCTCTAGATTAGATGTGACCCTCGAAATTCGCACGCCACATTGATCTATTCTTCACAAGGGGCCTGATTGTGCAGGTGAGGGCCCCGCACCTTTCCATGGTAAGGACCAGATGCATTTCGTCTTATCGGTTTGGAAATTTAGGCCAGTTACTGATCGAGTTGAAGGGGTTAAAGTTGCTGACCCGAAAACACACCTGTAGTTAAACATTCCGAGTCAATCTTATAAAAATCAACTTCTCCCAGGTCATTTTTCAATGAAATGTCAACCCACAGTCATTTTTACATTTTCCATTTTTACATTTTCCATTTTTACATTTTTTATTTCCTTCCTTCCTTCCTTCTTTTGTCATATTGTAAACTTATATTGATCAAATCTCAACCCGTCTCTCCTTTTCCTCAAATTAAGCAAGACAGAAACGGAAAATGAAACTCTCTCTTGCATTGTGTGGTTTCTCAACGCTTGTCTCTGTTGTAACGAGTGCAGCAGTCGCTACCAAGCGAGGATTGAATGAGTCGGCGGAGCATGACCTACACCCTCATCCTCCTCGTTACTGCGCTCCGACCGTCACATGCTACAAGGATGAGGATTGTTGGCTCAGACCGGAATGCATAGCTGTCGCGCCAGATCCGTTATCAATTTTCTGCGGGACGTTGTTTTGGCCCCACTCTTGCTATGTGTGGTAGGCCTTTTTACAAAACAAGGAGGAAGGAGAAATAGATCCTGAATGCCATATGACGGTGGTCTTGTTTTTATTAGGCCACTGGGGCAAAGGAGCTCGATCATCACCAGCGCCATGCTGGTAGTAAAGGGGACGAACCAATCCAAGGCCCCCAACAGTTTTCATTTGAGAGTATTCTGAGGGGAAGGATTTGCTCGGTTATATGCATCATCTAGGTCATTCCGGCTTCTAGCATTACATCAACTGCCATTGCTACTTAGGACGGTTCTCGATGCTCCTTGCACCCAACATCCTCCTTGTTCCAACATAAATTTTACAAAGTTTCAACATCCATATTTCAATCACAAATTTTTATGATAAAATTTGTACGCAATAAAACAAATTAGAATCTTCTGCTAAATGTATATATGTTAGGATATTTATATTTAGGAAGTTATCTATACGATGTGCATCATAACCACACAGAAAGATAACTAATATTCTTTGATATAAAAGATATATGAGATATATTCAAATTGCCTGCCGCCACTCCCATTTCCTATAAAAAAGCCGATAATTTATAATATTTGAATAACTTCTTTATTCTACTATATTCCATGTAATTTAAAGGTGGTAAAAAGAGAAATTGGTGGAGGTGGAGGGTTGATTGATTGTAACTGTCGCGCTAAACAAGGGGCAAAGAGCCCCTGAGATTTACCCTCCAGGTAACATTACCCGCCACCACCACCACCATCCATGTTAGTCAAACGAGACAGCTTGAAAAGCAGGGAATGGCAGGTCGATGAAAGTGTAATTATCAATCCAGTGATTGCGCAAGAGGGTGGAGGGACAAGGCTGAATATCTTGTGGGCTGGAGAGGCTAAGGCTCCCGAGAGGGCCAGAGGGAGTTGTTCAGTTTCTCACAAGAGACATCCCGGCGCACCTTCGACGTATATCCGCCTTCTGGCAGGGGACCCAAGAAGCAGTGCGAGGGCAATACATTGCTAACAATAATTCTAAGCATTTTGAGGTTTCCCAACCTTCAGGAAAATATCTATTAAATATAGCTATAGGAAAAGGATACAGTCCGAATTCACAAAGGTGGGGTGCCCCGCTGGTGTCGTCGAAAATTCATAACATTTCAAGAGTTGAGATCAGTTCAACTTACCTCCCTGAGAGCTGGGCCCTTGCTCATCCTCCTCCTCTTCGAACCAGTGCTCCTTAAAATGCTTCACATGCTTGCTCATCAGTAAACCCAAGACCATCAATTAGCCACGGATCGAGATCCTTGACGCTTGGCCGCTCCTCAGGCCGCTAGCAAAGGATCCTACGAAGGAAGTGCAGGAACCCCCTCTTATCTTTATCTTCTCCTTGAATATTTGGCGGCTAGTTTCTCGAGGTTGATGTCCGGCATGGGGACGATATTTTTCCAGCTGCCAAGTGTAGTAGATGGCTGTATGGGTGTGTTTGATTAGGCCTCTCTTTTTTATACCCCTTCCTTTATTCTTTTAAGATGTACATGTACATGTACTTACCACTTTTGTCCCAGAATATTGGACACACTCTGCTCCGGTGCATAAGCCCAGGTGGTGGCGGGCCTGCATGGCTGTACGGCCCCTAGTTCTGCAATAAACTGCCTATCATGGTGTTTATTGGTTTCGGGGTCCCGGCCACTAATTAGAGTATTTGCAGCAACAAAATGCCAGGTCTAAAAGAATGATAGAAAAGTTAGTTCAAAATGTAACTGATGGACAATATTATTTCTCTTTAGAGACACATACCACCATATCAAAACTCCAGATATCTGTATACTGGATGATCACATTCACCATCCTCAAATTCCTTGTAAAAGAATGGATTGCTCACAGGGAGGAGCAAATTTTTTGAATAGGGATCTTAAAAATTCATCTACTAGAACAGCCCCATTTTGTATATTAAAAGGCTATTTATGATCTTCCTCCTGTATGTATTATCCCCGCCTGCGTGTGAAGAAAGTCCAAAGCAAAAAGTAGCTGCCGAAGAAACGGGTTCACATTCTCAATGGTCAGAGAATTATGTTTTAAATATGAAAGAGGTGGTCCATGGTAATTCCCAGGACCTGCAGCACAACGCATGTGTGTTCCACATGGGGCACTTGCATCTCAAAGAATGAAAAGAATTTCTGAATATGCTCATGTCCAGAGTGTTTGTATTTGCAGCAATAGTGTTTGTGCATTTGTACATAGCAACCTCATTGCCTCAAGTGTATGCTGTTAGAGCTCATCCAACAAAATAAGTTAAATATAAGAGGTTCTTACATTAAGTCACAAGCGAGCCACACTGTAGAAGTAACAGCAATACCTCAACTTGCCAACAATTTGATATCTGTTGTTGAAACCTGCCCTATGTCATGCACTGGCTCAGGGAGTTCATTTCAGACAGGGAAAAGTCTTGTACAGTTGCTGGCCTCATGAATGGAAGTGGTGATTGATTCAATTGTTTGCAGTGAAGTCTTGAATAGGTAGATGTCTTTTGTTCAGAATTGCACATTGGAAGTGTCATGGACATCCAAATTGAACACAAACTCCCATGACCAATATGAGACTACTGCACTTTACGATATGACACACCTTGCATGAAGCTCCAAGGAGAGATTGTCAGATTCAGAAATGGAACATTTGATGGAGGTGATCAACACTCAGCGTTTGGCGGCAAACCGGTCCACCACCGGGCGCTAGGCATCTCCACTCCATCTTAATTTTAGAGTCATTTTTCTTCCAAATTGTCAGTTGGTTGACTTCCACCTTCGGTCATCAACTGGTCGAATCCGGGCGGGAGAACAGGGCGCCGAAAATTGTCTGGTGGCCAGGAGATATGGGGTTTTTAAGGTTTTTTTTTTGGTGCTTGAGCTTTGGCTATCAGGAACCCCTCACAGAAAGAAGCACAACAAAACTTCCAGTCCTTCAAAAGCACGACTGGCAGGTGATTTAAAATCTTGTTTGTGACATGACTGCTAAATTGTCTCTTGCTTATCTATATGTGCGGTCCGCCTCCAGAAGCCGACCTTGTCTGTCTTTACGTTCTGCCGTACTGCACTATCCGCAACGATTTAATAGAACTCAGAGAATGACGTTCTCGCAACTCATGTCTCCCCTCGCATTTCCAAGCTCCGGATTTGACTTGGCCGATGCCTCTGAAAATATTGAGGAAGAGACCCTTCCGACGTATAAGGCAGAGAAGTATTACCCAGCTCGAATAGGTGAAATTTTCAACAACAGGTATCAAATTGTTGGGAAACTAGGATACGGAGTGACATCAACTGTATGGCTCTGTCGTGATCTACAGTGCGTACATTTATTTATCAGTTTGTTGCAGTCCAGAATAAGTCTAATAAATATGCTAACTTCACTCTCGCTAACTAGTGAGCCTCGACATGTAGTACTAAAGCTTTGTGTTTCCTCCTCAAAGCCGAACCATGAGATTAGAATCTACAGTCATCTCAATCCCATTCAATCTCAATCTAGCCATCCTGGCAAAAATCTCTTTCGACAACTATACGACTCATTCGAAGTGATTGGTCCAGATGGCACTCACATGTGCCTTGTTCAACAACCATTGGGATTGAGTTTGGAACAGATGCTCGACCTTCGGCCTACTGGGACTCTGACTATACAACTTTTAAAACCTCCATTACGACAAATCCTGGGGGGGCTTGACTTCCTACATTCAGCCAATATTGTGCATACAGATCTCCAATCCAGAAACATGCTCCTTGGGATTGACAATCCTAATGTGTTCTCAGTATTCGAAGAGGCTGAGTTGAAACACCCCGCGCCGAGAAAGGTCCTCAGTGATCGCGTCATTTACAAGAGCCGGCGGATTCCCCGCACACGGTGCCTTCCTATTATAACAGATTTTGGCGAGGCCAGGTTCGGTGATGAAGATCACAGAGGACAAGATATTATGCCAGATGTCTACAGGGCACCGGAGGTTATTCTCAAGATGAATTGGAACAATAAAGTTGATATTTGGAGCATTGCTATGGTGGTCAGTGACAATTAATTACCCTTTGTTATATTTCGACGGGTTTAGTTGACGTGTCCTCAATTACTATTTGGTTAGTTTTGGGACCTCGTAGCTGGGTGTACCCTCTTCCAAGCCAGGAATGACCAGCGACTTCTGGACGATACACTCCACCTTGCAGAGATGGTTGCTATCATGGGACCTCCTCCCAGGGAGTTTCTGGAACGAAGTGAGATGAGTTCTATATGGTGGGATAAGAACGGTATGTGAATACATGTTCAAATCTACGGAGTGTCAGACCTCGTATTTTCTGACAAAACATTCAAGGTCAATGGAGAGGTTTCGCACCCATCCCTGACATTTCCCTTGAAAGGCTTGCAACCGATCTCGAGGGAGATAACAAAAGGGGATTTCTGGAGTTTCTTCAAAGGATTCTACGCTGGATGCCTGAGGAAAGGCCGACTGCGGAAGAGCTCATATTTGACCCCTGGTTGATGGAAGGGCTTAATTTAAGGAAAACCACCTAGCGCAAGCAAAAAACTCTCCTTTCGGGCAGAAGTCGGATCTCGTCCTCGAAAATGAGAAAACCCGATATCTCAGCCGTTCAATCAACGATCAGATGATAATGATGATGATGCAAGTAACACGAATTCTAGCAATCGATCCTGGCTTTATCCTCGTGGCGGGGCCAATGAGTAGTAACGGAAGCTAGTTTTGAAAATTGTAATGCACACTCAATTTACAACAAAACAAAACATTAGGGACAATGGAAACAAAAGGAAAGCACGTCGTTACGAACTCGGTTACCTCAGTGCCAAACTCAGCATTTGTGAGTACAAACCCATGTCGCGCGCCGTGCTGATCCATATAGAAATTCACTTGGCCAAAGCCTACTTATATTGTCGTCGATCAGCCAAGTTTTGGGAACCGGTCATTGGGGAAAACCGCAGACCCTCCACCATCCAAGGCGACAGTTGAAAGCCGTTGAATCGGGAGTTCTTGGGCCGGTTTCTCGAATCCCGCATAGAGGCCACACCTCACATGAGGCAGAACAAAGTCTGCAAAATGCAGGTGGAATTGGGGCTCATCCCTTATGGCAGTCAGCAGAGACATAGAAGGATTGGGGTGAATGGGTTTCGCATTAAGTGCTGGCCCATAGCGCTGGAGGCTGCAAGGGAACTCTTTATTGACATCGATGATGGAAAATTGCATTGAAAAATTTAGATTTCGGTTGATGATAGACATAAAACAGGATATATAGCATGACTGTTAATTGACGGAGCTGCAATTCTCACTCTTTTGAAACAGTCCATTGATACACAGTTTTGAAATGGATGGTACATAATCTGGACCATACTATAAATAGAAGACAGTGTTTCATTCATCTTGTCAGGCAGGCACAGTGATGATGGGCGTCTGGAAACCACTATATTGATGGTCATAGCCAAGTCAATATATACTCTATATACAAATATGTAAATTGATGGCAGAAGACCTCGATACACATGTATTTAGAGATCTCAGGCTCCACGCACTCATTACATATTTTTGTGGTATTGAGTAGATTGAACATGGTAATGGTAACTACTAGTAGATATGGTTTCCGTACTCGTATATTTGACTCCCGGAAACCAGGCATCGGATAGATTCTCTAACCTAATCTCAAGAACGAGCGAATTATATAGGCTTCCATCTTACCCATTGTATGTCACCTGTGATCCGAAAGTGTATCTGACAGTTTCTATTTATCTCTCTGTTTAGATAGCTAGCAATAATTTAGAACAAATGCTGAACGATTGATTCATTTCCACTTCCCTGGACTCAAACTGTAAGGACCATGTGTAGAATAAGCGTTGACAGTCTAAACAAGAAAACAAATCGGAAAGTAATGTGGATGGGCTATAGCCGTTAAGATCCATACTTTGCAAAGGTTTTTTGTCGGCGGGCAACCATAGTCCACCAAATCTGTCACCAAACATCAAGGTATTTGATAATTGGCTGGATCCTATATAGAAAGCTAGAAGAGTATATCGTGTTTTATATGTACTAGTAGTATAGATAAAATAATTAGCAATAAAGCAGTAGATTCATGGCTACTAGTATAGAAAGCCAGGAAAAGCTTCTGGTTGTGGAAAAACGACCAGACTTCGTACTCGAAAGGGTAAACTTCTTCCATTCCCTCACTGACGCCCGTTTTTGTGAAAGTTTCCTCCTATTTCCAATATAGACGGATGTTGTCCGCGAAAATAATCACCGTGCAGTAGTAAAACACACAACATACAGCGTAGGATTTGACAGCATCCAGCAGGCCCACCACAAATCCCCACACTTTGTGCTAGCTCATGTTAAATTGCATTCCTGGATTTGTTCCTGCTTCATGAACAAA
Source organism: Histoplasma capsulatum G186AR (assembly GCF_000150115.1). NCBI lineage: Eukaryota > Fungi > Ascomycota > Eurotiomycetes > Onygenales > Ajellomycetaceae > Histoplasma > Histoplasma capsulatum. Next base: position 187,035 of record NW_025544807.1, read on the forward strand.
AAAAGCCAAAGATGGTCATGAACTACCAGTAACTTCGACATACTTCACCACTTTTCTCGGTCACTTTGTACCACCACGCTAGTTTAGATAGTGCCTGCACATGTTTGTCTTGTTTGTCTTGCAGAGGTGCTCTCTCATACTAAATTAGCGTGGTGGAACAAAGCGACCGAGAAAGTGGTGGACCTGCACGTTAGTTAGGTGTGTCAATACTACATCGACTCCACTCCCACCCCGCATTATCAAAGATTTTCTTGCGAACAAAAGAGGCACACCAATGGATACAGTGGAGCAGGTAATACCCAGGAATTCAGGCCCAAGCATCCTCCATTCAATGACCACAGTCTGAATGTGTGCCAGAGCCGAAGAACTCTGTGAAAACTATTTTAAATGAACAGATCTGAGAGGCAGGAGCTAGCCATGGATGACAATGGCAGCATCCAGGGTTGACGCGGCGATGGGGACTTCTGATCAAGCTTTCCTTCCTAAGAATGGGAAATTATTTATATACTTGCTCCTGCTCGGCATCTATCTGAAAGATGTAGATGGGATAAAGAAGACAAGTCTGTTTCTTGCAAAGCAAAACAAAAATGAAGCTCTCTCTTCCACTGTGCGGAGTACTGATGCTCGCCCCTCTGACAATGGGTGCAGATAGATCGTATCCGCCTCCCCATCCACCCTTTGACGTGTTGCAATCCTGCGCTCCGAACTTCATATGTTTCACAGCACAAGAGTGTAGGTTCAGGCGCGAATGCCAAATTTATACGGCTGATTGGACACGCATTTTCTGCAGAACAACCAGGTGGCCCTATTCTTGCTATGTAATGCTGCCTGGCGCAGAAGAGGAATCTCCAGTCAGTTAAGAAAAGAAAATGGCCTTGATTGCTAGGTAAGTAGTTCGAATTTTGATAGAGGATTTGACGAGCTAATACATCCCCTATACAGGGGTTTTATTAAAAACAATAACTTGAAATCGATAGAGAATTGAGTGCTGGAACCGACTCTTCTCATTTTTTTGTTTTCAGTTGTTTTCAGTAGCCCGGCTGGTCTTCCCTCTTGTATTCAATTGATGTATTATTTATTAAATGTAATGTGCAGTGCTCTTTTTCTGCAAGAATAAGATGATGTGCGATTGGTTATACAGGTGGTTTGCAAGCAGTAAAGTGGAGAAGGCATAAACAAGGAGTCAAAAGATCACAATAGCATTATTATCGATGGTCTTCCCAAGGTCTAGAAATAAAGGAGTAGCATGGAGGTGTGGAGAAAAAAAACCTTGGTAGCCATTAAGGCCCCATAACTTCTTCTGTGAGAACTGGATTTATTTGATCTCTGGTGTTGATATTTCCATTTATATTTCTATTGTGTGCAAGGACTTATTTTCCACATGTGCTCGTGAAGGTACACTCGCTCCGCATGGCTCTACGGGCAACTGAACAGGGTTCGGATATTCACCGAGACTAGAATGAGCTTTGAGCTCTGTCGAAGCTCAAACTGGGAGTCTGATGATCCCCACACGATCTGAAACACACTCCCTCTCAACATCAATACGCTCACACCATCTCTCTTTATCTTAAGAAGTGTAGAATTGAAAATGAGATCAGAAATTGGATTAGATTAAAGGGTTAGTTCAAGGTTAGAGTTTGAGAACAATTTTTTAAGCTTAATTCAACTTTGGCCCACTGTCATGGTTGGGAGTTTGAATGGACGAAATCCACAAATAGGAAATAAATATATGAACAGAAGACGTACGCCCAGCCATATTAGATAAGATTTTTCCTGCCGAAAATTTGAATGAACCCTATTTAGCTTTTTTTTTTTTAACTCTCTGGGCTATTCGAGTGTTTCCCCTACCATTCGTTTTTGACGGAGCGAAGTGGTGGGTTGTACAGCACATGTATATACAATCACAAACTGTAGTTTCAAACAGTACTTCCGTTTCTGTAGTCTGTGCCATGAAACACCGGTTTCTTTATATTTTCGTTAGACTATCAGGGCGATGATTGGACGCGACCGACAGCTCTACAGGAGACTACAAGTGGCCAGTTGAACTGTATCCTACAGAGAGCATGAATAATAAGATGTACGTTGAAAGTTGCCGCTGACTGGAACGCGTCTAATAAGCGCTGAAGCGCCATCCATTGAAGAAGGTCGACCTTTTTAGGTTTCTATAGAACTATGTCGGCTGGCTTTGCCATCAACCTTTCCCTAGTGGTGTAGTGGCTAACATCGCTGTCTTTCACACAGCAGCCCAGGGTTCGATTCCCTGCTAGGGAGATGATTTTTTGATGCTTTTTCCCTCATTTAATTCGATTCTAATTTCTGCCTTTTTAAACACCCATCTTCTATTATTATTATTATTCTCTGCTCTCCCAGACCCTCCTTAAATTGCTTTCATTAGCTATTGTTTTTTAATTTTTTTTTAAATTTTTTTTTAATATTGGTGTCAGTCATGTTTCAACTTGGACTGCATTCTGAACCCACAGCGAGACTACTTACTACACTACCTCTTTCATTTGCGCAGCGTATACATTCTATATTTAATTCGAGTTGATCCAAAAAAAAAGGAAAAAAAAAGAGAACAAGAGCCGGAAACAGCGCATTATGTAAATTACGGAACTCCCTTTATGGCTTCAAAACGATAAACGCGAATGTAGATGACATGGGAGCTTCATAGAATCATAGATGATTGAAATGTGTTCTCCGGCTACTAAAAACTAAAAACCAGCTCAAAGCTACAAAAGCACCATCATCACTTAAAAATAGCAAGTTGGGGATGCAAGGGAAAAAAAACAAAAGATTCAAGCTGTCAATTAATTTTAGTGGTGAATCAACAACTCTGTTAGTGTTTTTCCAAGACGTCTAAATTATTACGTCATATTGCAGCTCTTCTCTTCTATACGCGCATTTAGAAATAATTCCCTTCCGAATACGCAGCAAGGCGGACCTCAGGCTTCTCCAAAAACTGCCGGGGGCCCCAATGGGCTATAAAGTGTCCCAGCTTTCCGTAAAATATTGCTTAATCGAAAAAAGTACATTTCCTCTTGTCATTGATAGTGCACTGCTTCTTGAATGTAGGTTTGTGATCGCTTGTTCTGTTTAGTTTTTATTAATGTTCGTTGCATAATATCTTACACAAGAATTTTTTTTTTTAACTCCCTAAACAAACACCCCCACACGAGGTGACTTGATTCTTTAAGAAACTTCACAGCCGTGATAATATCATGGAGGCTCCCTCAGAAATTCCACAGCCCTCCCAGGATCCACAAGGGATTGCAGAGGAGTGCCTTACTCTCGACGTCGACTTTTCATGGAAACATTTGAAAACCCTCATCTCCAGTAAAGGCAGCCAGCAAGCGACATCCCTCTACTCAGTTCATTACAAAGCCACCAAACCACATCTTACCTTCAAGTCCGCCGCAGACGATACCACGACTTTTGCTACGGGAAACCTGCATTCCTTCTCTATCGACGCTGACTGTGAGATCCGTGGTCGCCCCATCACACTTAAGGCGCTCAAGCGTTTCAAGACAGAATATATGTACCACTCATACGCCTTCGCCAGTAGCAGCAACGATGACGACGATGGGAGTGCCAGGGCTGTGCGCATGACCTGGACCAGTTCATGTGGTCTCAAAACCTGGGATTTTATCTGCCTTGACGAGCAGAAGATGCCCGTTGCGAAGTTTTCTGCAAATATCTGGGGCCTGAAGAAAGTTGGTTACATCACTTTCATGGGATCCAATACACCCGGTGCCCACGCTGCTGGCGGCAACGTCAGCGACGCAGTGAGAGAGGAGATTGTTGTTACAGGGCTGACGCTGTTTTATTGCATGGTGCTCCGGACCAACAGTGTCCTTTCGCTCTTTGGTGCCATATTCTCGAGGCCTGGTCATGCTGCGAGAAAGGAAACGGGGAAGGAGAAGCCGATGGCGGTTGATTCGGAGCAGCGGCGAAGTTAATAGTATATGTAACAAGTATCGTTCAGTCGATCCGCTCTCGCTACTCGAATGCTTTATGGGTGCGGGTGTGCGTGTAGGTTTCGAGGGTGGAACGAGGTCATGTTAGCGATAGCTCCCGACCTGGAGCCGGGGCAGGCTGTCTCATCAACTTGGCTCATATCGGCAGCGAAGTCTGTTCGGAAGCCAGTACGCCTTGTCGCAAGCGATGTGTCGTAGTAGGTGTTTGGTCCAAACGGAGAATTTATGTGATAAATTCGCAAACGAAAAAAATGCAATAGACTGCCTTTGTGTTTCTGTTTGTAGCGAATGGCATCAAGATAGTATGTTTATTTACACCCGTGTCGTTGATTCCTCAGATTAATCCACAATATGGCGTATGTCGTATAGTCGTCAAATAACTTGCTTCGAGCCAATTGAATTGAATTGAATTGAATTGAATACGAGTACCAGAAAATTAGTCCACCAAATTTCGCATCCCAGCGGAAACAACAATTTTCATGGTTATTTTCGCGGGAGTAGTCTATGTTTGAGACACACAACGTCCTGAGAGCTTGCCAGACTTCATATATCGATTCACCGTCGTTTTGAATCCAAGTTTCGACTTGAGCATTCATTTCCGTGGCGCTTGTCAAGCACGTTCTTCAAGCTGTGCCTCGAGTAATTGGAGTTGACTCACATTCTTGATAGAAAGAGTGGATTTGAGCTATCTTGTTCTGAATCCATTCGACCTGGCCTTCGCGCAAGATAAACCCTTGGGTGGCAATGAAAGTAAGGTACGGCAAGAGCGTCCACGTTCTTGTCGCCATCCTCAGTCGAAACTGAAGAACACGGTCTGGAGAATGAAGAGATACGGCCGAATGTAGCGAAGTCTCGTAATTGTCCAACTGATAGAGCTGAAGAGTGGCGCAAATGCCATCAGCAAGATCCTGAATAATCGCTCTTGATCGCTCAAGTTGTACATGTAGCTCTGGTTGGTCAAGTTGAGATACACAACCTGAAATCACGTACTGTGCCATCAGCCGTGATGTGCGGTAACGATTCAGTATATGGATAAAGGACTCCTTTTTAGTAAGGGCATCTGGGCCCTCGCCCAAAAATATCGGTTCGCCGCTGTTGGGAGACGAGCTTGCCTTGCCCGGGAAGCATATATCGGATAATGATATAAGCCAGCTCTGGATATCGCTGTCGACTGCGATTGCTTGTTGTAGGAGCTGGAGAAATATATCACTTTTAGTGGTGGAAAGGCGAAGTCTATTAAATCGGTTCTGTAAAGCCAGTGCCCTAGCACCTAGGAAGACCAACCGAGTCAAGGGATGGTAGTCTGAAGGAAGCAGCGACTCCTCATTCACAATGTCGGCCGCTCGCTCCCCATTCCATACGGACATTGCCATCTATTTCCCGTTAGATATGACACCAGGTGCTTCGAATTGAAGGCGCTGAGGTTGACTTACAAGCTCAAGCCGAGCTGAATTCGTTAAATCGATAGATAGCCTATTCATAGCTCTCTTCTGGCTACGGAGTCGTACTAACGCTGCAGCACCACGTGAATGTATTGAAACCACCTGTTTTGATTGCTTAACAGCTTGTAGAACCTAAATGAATCTGTATGAGTAGGTGGATCTAAAACGGTCATATTTTGGCTTGATGCTGGTAAAATGCCTCAAATCAGGCGGTAGCCGGAGACACATACATCGTATATCCTCAACAGTAATATACCCATAAGTGTTTCGTCATTCTCTCTTGTTGCCTCATTTTCAAGAGCCCTCCTCACTGCCGAGATGGCTTTGTAGAAGTACATGTCCCCTAGCCGCTTCTCTCTTGTTAAGCCACATAGTGAGCCGACAGCGGAACACGCAACAGAAAGGGTGGAAAGATAAATGACAGAGTCTGGACTTGAATTTCGAAATGCAGAAGGGAAGAAATCCAGGTATGGTGTCCGCACACGAGCATCATCCGGGCTGTGGAAAATGGAGAAGAAAAATTGAACGGCAAGCTGTTCAGCCGGGAAACTTAGATTGTTGGGAATAGGCTGAAGTTTGTTCGGTAAGTTAAATTGCTTGATCACGGCTCTGTTTGACTGTGTTTGAACTGTGTTTGTGAAGGAGGTCTGATCCTTAACCTTCATGTTGAGTGGATAGCCGGGGCATTTCCACCCGCTCCTGATGCACCGGTGGCATTGAGGAGTACTTTCATCGCACTAACGCCTTGTTCATAAGCGTTCCTTCCACGAGTTCCAATGGAAAATCAGTCTCTCTATGCATACCTTGATACGGCGTTTCTTACAATTGCTGCAACCACGGCGGCTCTTTTTGCAAGGGGCCATCATTATTCTCGAGTGGCTGGCCACAACCACCAGTAGCGTGGTATATTCCGCTCTTGCTATCACTATGCTTGGCGTGCTTCGAGCAGCCACAACGTCAGCGAGATGTTGATTCGAGGAGTTAAACGCAGCACAGCGCTTGGTGTGAGGACATAGCAGTTCCCCGAGCCCGCCAGTTTCCTTTGATATTTATTCTGTCTCTCCGCCCCCGGTTTCGCCTTTCATTCCGCAACCCCCACATTCACAACGTCCAGCTCACCAATCAACTTAGGGAGAGCCCAACTTTAAGCACACCTTGGCGTCTAAGCTCTTTACGGGATGTGGTGCGATCTAACCAATCACTGCGCGGCGCATTTTGGACCATTTTGGGCAGTCAACTTTTCTGAATCCTGCCTGTCCGCGATGCGTGAAATGTTATACAATAAACGAGATAATCTCGAGCATAAGGTTATGTTATGCTGGGTCGATGGGCGCGCATTGCAAGGGCCCCTTGAAAGTGGTCTTTTAGTATGCCAATGGAGATCGGGTGTGTTGCCGACTATTCCCATTTCGCATCAAGTATAAATTTGTCGATAACTCACTACTGAGCACCGTTCGCTGGGAGACTTAATCGCCATGTACGCACATTCATTTCTCGAATTGACAGCTCACTGCTGTTCAATTTCGCGAAGATATGTCGGCGACAGCCAGGGCCATTTGTAAGGAGATATCTCCACAATGCCCCGTCGAATTCACCCCGCTAGGGTACTTCCCGAATTTAGGTGCAAATATCTTTTTCTGCTGCTGTTTCGGGGTTTTTTTCTTTGTCGCCTTTGTGGTGGGCGTGTGGAAAAAGACTTGGACGTTCACATTTGCCGTTACAGGAGCGTGCGTGCTGGAATGCGTCGGTGTGTTTGGCCCCTTTGAGTCATTCCAAAAACACCCATTCTAACACCACGTTTACTCGATAGGGTATGCTGGGAGGATTCTGATATACACGAATCCGTGGGGGACGGGGTTCACCCTTCAAATCGTCACCATCATCCTCGGGCCGACCTTCCTCTGCGCTGCTGTTTACCTGACTCTGAAGCATGCTGCTCTCGCCGTGGGCCCTGGGATATCCCGCATAAAGCCCTACCTATACACGTGGATCTTTATCCCGTGTGATATAAGCTGTCTTGTCTTGCAAGGAATTGGTGGCGGTGTGGCAGCGAGTGGCGACCAGAAGAAAGATAAAAGCCTGTTGGACAATGGTAATCGCATAATCATGGCAGGCATCGGCCTTCAGGTTGGCGTACTCTCGCTTTTCGGGATAGTGGCCCTGGACTACTATTGGCGCGTATCCCGTTATCATCGCACATCAGTTCCCACCGATGGGGAACGAGAGGCATGGAGGGATGGGAAATTCCGCACTTTTGCCGGCGCGGTGTCAATAGCGTATCTAACCATCTACGCTAGATGCGTATACCGGTGAGTAAAGATGCCTAAATCGCCATTTCTCGGTTGCTAGAGCCGCTGACTGTGAATAGCATTGCAGAGATGGCTGGAGGCTGGGGGTAAGTCCTCGCAAAAGACGATGGAGAAAAAACCTATACATGTACCATACTGATAAAGCTCCAGAAACCCCATTATGCGGCATGAGCCCTCATTCATTGTTATGGAATCAGTGTATGTACATTGCCTTCACTCTTCTTTTGCCGAAGTATCTTCCGTGATTGAATGGCCAAATGGGGGCATTGGAAAGGCTGCTAAGTCCTCACATTTGCCATAGGATGATCCTAATCGCGGCCGCCTTTCTTTCCTGCTTCCCTGCAGGTATTTTGTTCCCGCGGATGGGCAAGCAATCATGCACCCCCAAAACTTAGCAGCCCGTTTGAAACATAATTCGGCATGGGAATAAGGGGAGGTAGACAATATCGATGGGGGATTTTTGTTGTAACTCTGAATTATATATAGAAACAAACTTTTGTCACTCGACTTGTTGAAGTGTGTGAGACCCCAACGCGTTTGTTTGTTGGTGGTTCCCAAGGGGACGGGGGGAGGAGTTGTGTGGGGATCATACAACTATTGTTTTTTATGATAAGCGACACGATATGTATATATGATAATGCTGCGAAGAGTAGAGGATATTAAGATTTTCTTTCTCTTCACGACCAACCAATAAAACAACAATAATTCAGCATTCGGATCTCAATAGGTACGTACATTACACTTAACTCCATGGCGGTACAAAAGGCAAGGAAAGGGGGAATCAAATAAAGGAAGATTGACAAAAGCTTCAAAAAAAAAAAAATTAGAAAACCCAAGACGATAAATTAAAAGAAAAGGATGGTCCTGAGGGGAAATGAAAATGCTACTAAGATTTTGAGGAGGGAAGAAAGGAATTAGAACGTAATATATGTGTGTGTGAGGGGGGCATGGGGAGGGATAAAAGAGACATGATAATAAAACGACAAGGAAAGAGGAGACAAAAAAAGAATAAAAGAAAGGGCATACATAAGACAGAACTAGGAACAGATTATGAATCAAAAGTATGGGAATCTTCAACATGGGGCGCAAGGCTGAGGTTGATATTAGTCGGAGGTTGGATACATGGAGAGCATAAACAGAATATCTCAAAAACATCCCATCTTACATTGCATCACGAGCAGATAGGTCTTTGAGAGGAAGGGTGAGCGGATGATTGCGTGGGCTTCGAAGGACAAGAAAGGGGACTAAGAAACGAGACTCAAAAATTGGGGTATAGGGATGAAAAAATGAAACTGGGGAAAACTCAATACTATGAGAAGAGTGGTTAGCAAAAAAGGGGGGAAAGAAAGAAGAAATACCAAACGAGTTTCACACAAAAATCAATCCACTTCCTTGTCTTTGCTTATCGGGCTTTTCCATCTACTCCTTTTTTCAAAGGGCTAAAGTGGATAGGGGATGAGAAACGGAAAGTCATGCATGAAAGGGGAAAAGCGGCAACAAAGAGAAAATGATTCCACGATCAAAAATGTTAAAAACAAGATTGATCCAAAGGGCCTTCGGAGCAAACGAACAAAGTAATTAGATAAATTGATAAGTGGGTCAGCCGCTGCAGAGGGGGAGGAAGCCTGTGAGTGTGTAACAGCCAACCAAACAAAAGAAATCAGTGTTTGTTAGCGGTAACTGTCGCCCTTCGGCCCCCCTCCCTCCTCCCTTGGACAACAGTTGTCCAATCCTCCCACTCCTTCGCAACTTCCATCAACACATTCCCCATCACAAGCGCTGAGGCCATAAGCCCATGGCCCTCCCCTTCGAGAACCCGCAATTCACACCGCCGCATCGTCTTACCCAGCCATCGAACATTATCAACAGGAACCCGCGTGTCCCTCGTGCCGTGGTGGATGACTACAGCGCGGTTGATATCGACATAGCGGAATCCTATGGTTTGGCGCCGTTCGAGGCAGACAAGCAGATCGACGGCTGGGTTGGCATTGGTCGTGGCTAGTTCCCAGATAGCGTGGGTGAGGCGGTTGTCGTAATCTGACTGGCGCTCCTTGTCGATGGCTGCGGCTGCGGCGATGATGGCGGACTCCGCTTTCGGATCGGATGGGTTTGCGGTCACGCGGGAGACGATTTCTTGGGAATCCCTTTTGGTTGGGTCTCGAGGCAGGGATAAGGAATTCTGGCGTTGCTGCGAGATAAAGTTGTTGAACCCGGCATCACCGGTGCCGGTTATAGTTGTGCTGCGTCGTTTGGTCCGTCTTGAATTCTTGGGGAGGCTGCTGGTAATGCTGGCACTGGTTGTTGTCATGAAACTGGAATTGGCGACTTTGAGGAAAGGGGTGGGTAAAGCACGGAGGATTCTCTGGGAATATGGAACAGCGCCGGCTGGAAGTGGTTCTTTGTGCGAACCCATGCTGGTCATTTGAGATGGCGGTATCCATGGTGCAAGTAGATGTATTCGGCCTCGGATATGTTGCGGCATTCGCAATGCGGTTGCGAGGGCATATATCGCCCCAGCGGAATGGGCCATCATGGAGAATTTTGTGATTTTAAGGAAATTGCAAATAATGGCGACGTCATCTATCGGTGAATTAGCATCAACATCCTCCGAAAACTAGAGTGTGTAAAACGTGGGAAGTGCATAGAATCATACCTGGCCAACTAAGAGGCGTCCCTGAGCCATCAACACAGGGCTCACTCTCCCCAACACCGGGTCGATCTGGCGTGATCAATCGTAATTTGAGCGTCCGAGCAAGCTCATCGTAAAAGGCAGTTAAATATCTCGTTAAGCCCATGCCCACACAGCAGAATACCACATAACCTTTCGGATCACCAACTTCTGAGAACGCAATTATTCGTCCCGTATGTGGATGTCTGACCTTCTGCGTAAGTCTCGGGGAGGATAGATAGTCGTGAACTGCATCATCGATAGAATCCGAACTGGACGGTCGTTCTTCCTGTCCTAAGGATAGCCGAGGACCAGGTGATATTGCGCCTGACCTTGTCCGTCGGTGATTTGATTCTGAAGGATGATTGTTCTGCGTTGACTTTCGCCTTGGGTCAATACGATCGGGCTTTTCGAAGGACTGTTTACTTGATGCGGGTTGGATATTCGTAGTTTTCAACGAGAGTGGTCCGCTATTGCGCTTTTTTGTTGTCTGTGATTTGCGGGTTAGAATGGCAGGCGAGGGCGCGCTTTCGTGTTGCTCTGCTTGCATTTCATCGACTTCATTCAGCGGCTGGTCGGATACGGTGTGAACAGATTGTCGGACTAAAATTGTTTCTTTCGTGACGGCCGTGTGCTGGGCTGCCGGCTGTTTAGGGCTCGGCTGCGGTGTCCGGGATTGCGAATTGGCATCCGGTGTTCCGTCTGTCTGCAATTCGTCTTTGATCCTCTTCTGCTGCTCTTTGAGTTCTTGTATTCGTTTCGAAACTTGATCGTCTTCCGCATTTACCTCAGCAATATCACGATCGATAGTAAAATCTCGATTCGAATACACGCTGTGGCGAGCTGAGCGCCGTTTTTTATTAGAACTCCCATTGTAGCTGTGACGCAAGGAGGATTCACGAGTGGGAATGACTCTTCCGCTTCCAATCCCACCAGGGCTGCCATTGCCTGTGTCAGGGATGGACCTTTGTGTACCAAGACTCGGAGCAGACTCGCGACGATTATCTTCATTTAATTGCTTTTCGAGTAGCTGGAAAACGCCGTTATTCAAACTCACTTCTTCCGCCAAATCAGCCATTGAGGGCGTCGAGCGCAAGCTCAGCCGGCTACGAGAATTGTTTAACTTTCCATCTCCTCCCTTTTGAAATCGATCACTATCTTTATCCTTGGCAAATTCCCTCGAACACCTCTGCAGGAGACTGAGTTGGTGCTTCAAACTTTTGCGACCGCCACTGCTCGAAGATGCGATGCTTGCGGTAGACATTCGAGGGCCAGGTTCCAAGCTGGGCACGCCAAAACCCAGTCCATCATCCGGACCGGCAATCGAGGAAGCCATTGAGGCTCTAGAGCCTGTCCGCAGCGGGGAGGAATCGCCAGGAGCGCTGCGTGGGGAGCAGGGGGATCGCGGTGAACGAGGGGATGCAGGAGCTTTTGCCATTCGCACCACAGGGGAGATCGCAGCATCGTCTGGATGTAAAAAGGACTTTTCCTCCTCATCGACTACAGTCCTGTAGGCACCATAATCCATTCCAAACCCTGGGCTCGTAGTCAGGTTTGCATCCCAGCCATCGCGAGAGAACTCCGTCTGCCGGAAGCCAGGCGACGAAGGAGCGGTGCGCGAGCCAATTTCGGGGAAATTATCGAAGTGAGACCGGGCAGGAGTGGAAATAGCGGAGAGGGACGAGATCAGGGACGAGATGACCTCGGGAGAGGCAGGTGGAATGTGCCTGTGGGCTGTGGCGTTGGCAGCCCGGACGGGCATGCTTTTCCGGCGGTGGGCAAGGTCTGGTTGGGGTTCAGATCGATGCGGAGAACCCATTGCATCCTGCATGGCTGCAGGATGTGCATAAAGGCTGCGAACAACAGCAGGTTACAGAACGTGTGTGTCTGTGAATCGCAGTCACGAATCGCAGAACTCGAGCGAGTTTGGGATGCGATCACTTTCTTCAACAGACGCTAGCATGCCTAGTTCGGATTTGATGGGTTTTCCCCCCTTTTGCCCTGGACCCGCCCGCAGTGGGCACTAAGATAGATAATAGAGGTGGCCGAAGAACCACAAACGTAGGCAATTAAGGACAATCGATATTTCCACCGTTCGTAGAAGGTCGTCGCAATGGATCGTGGGAGTTCGTGCTGTGCAGCAGGATGGTCTGTTGGTCTGTACGGAATATGATTTCACGACGATAAGGAGAAATTAGAAAAGTGACAGAGGCTCTAAAAAAATCCAAAGGCTAAAGTGAAATGCGGATCCCGCGCTGATTTATTAGCTCCTTTTTCTTTTCTTTTTCCTGCGCTTCCTCGTGTTTCCCGCCGTCTTCCTTTTCTGGCCGGCCAGGTCAGTCAAATGAACCTGCTCATCGGGAGATGTCTCTGGGACTCCACCGTCGAATCGATATCCAGGGAGTTTCAGACTTGACCAAAAAAGCAAATCTGTGCCAGGGCTGAGTTCAGGAAGATACAACCCTAGCGTTGGGACTGTAGCCGCAGACCAGCGATGCGCAAGATGACTGGCAGCGGGGGAATTTGAGGGTCGTAGGTCTTGGAAAAAGCAACCACTGTGCAGTGCGCCGGAATCTGATGTTTGGACAAGGACGAGATTGAGGCGAAAGGGACAAGCAGAGGACGAGGGCAATGCGACGAGTTGATAGGAGGAGAGACGGGCAAACCTACGCCGCCAGCTAGGCTTGGATATCAGGATGCTATCCTCTGTATGGCGATGGGCTTCCCCTTTGGCCCCCACAGACGCTCAATAGTTATTTACCTCCTCCCAATTGCCACACGGTTTTCCCACACACTTCCCGGGACAGATCAACGGCGCTCTTTGATACAGCTAAAGAGTAAAGGGCATGCCGCACATCTAGCAAAACCTTGGTCGGCTAGTTTGCAGCTGCACTCTTCCCCACCATCGCTGCCAGGGTTAGACGGCGCGTTCTGCAAGATCCTGCAGTGGCAGGCCTTAAGTGCTATCGCAGTGCATGGAGAAACCTGCGTGTGATACATTTGTTTGCCGCATTCGGTTGGTGTGTATGCACCAATGCACCGTTAATCGTGTTGAGATCTTGGGCCATGGACCCTTGGATGGCTGTGACATCGATCCTTGGGCTCTTTGGGGCTTTTTAGTTTTGAACTCTTTTATTTATTTACTCCTGCCACGGTTCCGCGCAGGGAGTTATGAACCCCGTTAACTTCTACGACGTCGATGAGGTCTGCAAGCCTTGTACAGCCCATGCCATTGGACTTTTACTTACGCTCTATCCAGCTGACACCTCAGCGCCCGTCTCGCGAGATGTTGCGGCTTGTCACATCGAGAGTTTCAGATCCGGACAAAATCATCCGGCCACTCAAAAAAAAATCGGGCCCCTTGAAACCGACAATTGGCTTCTCCCGCTATTCCATTCGACCATAAAAAAAATCTGCAGCGGTTTCCTTTGGTGGTTTCCGGCGGGGTGAAACTTGGATATTCCTATCCGGATTATTGACTTTGTACTTCATCTCGAAACTTGCTGACTCCAAAAATCTATTAACTACTAGTCCCTCCATACCTCCATACCTCCATATGCCAGGCTTATGTTTTACATATTCATTATTGCGTAGTCAGTTAACTATATCGTTACGGACCACGCGAAGGCCCGGACTTCCCACTAAGGGCACACCTTCCAAACCACCCCAAGTTACTCTTGAGGAATACGTGGAATCTGATTTTGACACGGAGTGGTCTTGCAAAGTCCGGGGACAACAGAGGCAAGTCGCGTAGACTTTATATCCGCTTTATGAACTTTTTTCTGTATTATCCTTTGCATTCTCAGGAGCCTTAAATCCGTGACCTTGGATGTGGAATGGACTCTCTGGTGATAGAGTTCAAAATACGCACGACAATGACGATATAACTTGACTATGGAGTATTCTGTATGCACGGAGTAATGAAATCCATCGCCAATGTGAATATTTGATCGTATCGTAAATTAGTAGATAGAAATGCTCATAAACTCTAGAATACTAAAATATGCCATGCCAGTTTCTGCCGTGGAAGAAGGGCTCCGGCCGTGGGTTTAAGAGAGCCTCAAAACCTTGCCCAACTCAACGTCACAAGTTTTATCAGCCCGATACTGCTCAATCCTCACTCACGGTGTCCACTGCTACGGATTACGCCGCAGGAGCTTAGCCCACTTCTCCGACAAGCTTCACTGGGCAATGGCCTATCCATTTTAAGTGGTGACATCGGAAATACTGGAAATGCATTCGTTGGCCATCGCCCATCCTCCGCCATAAACCGCTCCCGCAGCTCGTCCAGAGCAATGGACGCTTACCCGCCTGACTACGTGGACCACAACCTCCCGCTCATTCTGCTCTCTGGCCTCGGATCTGATCCTGAAGCTAATTCTCAGGACGGGATCACACCAGATGATGGCGTTGAGTATCCTCACCTACGGGAAGGCGGCGTCGAGATATTTTCCGATTTCCCTCTCCTGACCGATTCGACGGCGGAGAGAGTACTGAATGCTCTCCTCAGCCAGGATGCAACGCACAGGCCTTGGAATGCTAGGGCCGGGGATGTTGGGTATAAGATTAAGAGGGTTGGGCGGGTAGGTCAGCGCTCCTCGGGCGATTCATATGCTGTCCATCCTATCCGAATGGGCAAACGTGTGCGACACTTAATTCTCGTGGACTTGATGCCTCCAGTTTGCTTTGCATGACCATGAATATCTTATGGGCGTACTGACTATTGTTATAGACTTATACTCTGCCTCCCCGTAAAGGTCCCGTTCTGCCCAGGTCGCCCCTATCTAGCAATGTTTCGGGTGCACCTAGCAATACCGCTGCTTCTCCCATCGTGCTTCACTCACCGATATCTCCCCTGACACCCAGTTCCCCAACATTTCCGGACGGGATCATGACCCCACAATGGGTGACGAAACACCAGGCATTGATCCCCTCAGCCTTCATCAATTTCTTCCCATTCACGACTGATACGAACATGGCCTCCCTTGGTGATAACCAATTGAAGATAGAAATTAACAGTTTACGGAAGAAATGGGCGGCATCCGGGTACAAGACACGGTTCATTGTTGCTTTGCTTTGTGACGATGGGCCATTACCAGAAGATGCAAATGATCGGATCGCCGGTATCAGGATGGCGACAAACCTTGATACGAAAAGTATTTTCGTTGTCCAACCCGAGCCATCACAGTTAGATATCAGCGAATTTATCAAAGCTCTCTTCGCCAATTTGCGAGGCCCAAGCGTTGAGTACTATAGGGATCTCTCGAAGCATGCCAGACGAAAGAAAAATCGAGGCACCATCCCTCCCCCCACTGCACCACCTACCAGCGGGACTTCACAGACTTTGCCGCTCCAGGGCTGGAATGTTCGATACGACTTTAAACTTGGCGTTTTTGCTGAATTTCGTCAAGAGATGGACGCTGCGTGCCGTAGTTACGAGGCTGCCTACGAAGGGCTGTTTGGTGAAGAAGTCTTCGAAATGATTGCAGGGTGGAGCCCTAGGTTTAACGATGCGCGAATGCTTGCGGATATTCTTTCAATTCGAATCATTCGTTGTTTATTATGGACTGAGCAGACTTCATCTGCAGTCCACATATGGAGTACACACAAAAGTCGTGTCAAAGATATTGTAGATCGTCGTGGTAAAGGGACGAACAATTATGGATGGGAGGCATGGCAAGCCAGATGGTCTCTGGTGATGGCCCAGATTATGCATCAGGCGGAAATATCATCTCTAATGGTCCCTGATCTTCTGGGGTCGGTTCCTGACCTCCACAAAACAATATACGCTATGCCCGAGAAAGGAATTCCGGCTGGCGGGAGGATACAGCCGTGGGAATATCTCCATCATGAGGGCTACTGGTACCGTTGTGCTGCCCAACATACCGAGCGCAGGAGACAGCTTGCGGAGAATATTCCAGATGAGGACCGAGTCGCTCCCACGCAACCTACCGGCTCGTCATCACTGAGTAGGGCCACTGTTTACGATAACTATCTCGCTCCTGAACCTTATAATGAATATCCCATATCTGACCACCCAGGGCTCGCCCATTCTAAATTGATTCTTGGTTTCCTCGAATCGTCAACAGAGGAGTTCTCCAAAAGGCAGCAAAATCGCATTGTAGAACAGCTAAGGCTAAAAATGGCGAAGGAGCATATGAGAATTGGACAATGGAAAGATGGATTGGCTCTCATACAGCCTTTATGGCTGCAGCTATCATGGCGGAGGGAGGGCTGGTGGGGGCTGATGGAAGATTTTGCTTGGACACTACGAGAATGTGCCGTACAAGCCGAAGATAGAGAGACTGTTTTGCGGGTAGACTGGGAGTTAATGAACCATAGTAAGATTGTCCTCCCTATTACTGTCCTTTCTACTACCATTGTGGATCGGTTACATATTTGCTAATTTGCTTGCTGGTCGTAGTATTTACGATGCGGCAAGGATGGTGTTACGATATCCATAAATGTATTGATAATCTGCCGGCCGTGAAACCGAAACCAGTTGTGATTCTTAAAGGAGAAGACTCGGTTTCCTGTCGTACGTTACCATTTAAATCCTAGCGCTGTTGGAATTCAAGGTAACAAGCTAATTATTTTGTTCATTCTTCTACTGGTAGTTGCGGCATCCTTTGTCTTCGCCAAATCGGAAGGCAATGTGGGAGAGCCCCTACAGTCCCAGCTTGTTATCAGGTCATGTGCTCATGCTGGATCTTCGCCAATTCGCTTGACGGAGGTAAGAGTTGCCTTTGAAGGTAATATTCGTCCTATTAAGCTTCTAGCAAGTGAAAATGAATCTTCCAGCTCTTCCAGCGGTTGTGAGATCGTACCTGTTTCGTTGCAAGATTCTGTAAACTTGGAGGCTTCAACCGTGCAATCGCCAGCTGCTGGGTTGCCTCTGATGGTCGGGGTTACCAACCTCTCATTTGGCCCGAAGCAGACACGGGCGTTCAACCTTGTGTTGGTGCCACGAGAACCAGGTGAAGCACAAGTGGCGTCAATTACATTACGAATCGAACAAGAAAATTTCGATCTGTCCTGCGTTATTAGTGAACAGAATCGAGATGAGTCGGTCTGGTGGAGAATGGGGAAGCAAGGGCCCATTTCCCGGAGGACAGGAAAGGACAGAGATACTTCAGTATCACGGATCTTGCCGAAACCCCCGAAAGTCCGCATCTCGACGCCGAGGTCACGGAATCACTATTACACGGATGAGAAGGTTATGCTTGATGTTCAGATCGATAACGACGAAGACGACGCGGCTGAGGTTGACGTTGAGATCAAGTTGTTTGGATACACTGAAACCTCGGCAACTTTTTCATGGATTAATGAGACGGCTAGTGACTCAATAGCAGCCGAGGATGCAAGCCCTAGTTCTCTTAATACCCCTATTGAGGGTGGTGGCTCTTCGACCCTCTCAAAAAGACGTACAGTTGGGACATTGGCTCGTGGAGCCAGCCGCACTCTTTCCATCCTGTTCACAAACACGACATTGCCACTAGATTATGAGGTTGAAATATCCGCCTTCTATCACCTAGTTTCCGATGTTGAGACGAAAATATTCAAAACTGTTTCCTTAGACCTATCCTTTATTAGACCGTTCGAGGCCAATTATGAATTCTTACCACGAATTCATCCAGCACCGTGGCCAGATTTCTTCCACTACGACGATTCACCATCGGAAGATAATGAAGAACAGGAGCAGAAGCACAATGGCCTTCAGCAATTATGGTGCTTAAACTCGAAAATAGTGTCATTCGCTTTAGAACCACTTACCATCGAAGAAGTCAACGTGTCGCTGCTAGGGATCACGGCTGGTAATGTTTGCAGAATCGGCACAGAAACTCTTAAAAGCCCTGAAGCCCCTACGATTGGGCCTGAAGGGTTGCGAGAATCTGAATTCACCATGGAAATCCAACGCCTTGCGCTTAATAACCGGCAGCCATCGACCTTAAATCTTGCACTGGATATACGATGGCGCCGCCCCGACGACGACGACAACAATGACCAACAATCATCATCTTCATCCCAATCAACGATATCAACACTTCCGATCCCCCGCTTCCTCGTCCCCCTCGTTGAGCCCCGCGTCCTCGCCCACGCAACGCCGTCCGCAACTCTTCCCGGCTTCCTGCACCTCGACTACACTCTCGAAAACCCCTCAATGCACTTTCTCACCTTCAACATAACAATGGAAGCCAGCGACCAGTTTGCGTTTCATGGACCCAAGGCCACGACGTTGCAACTGGTGCCGCTCAGCAGACATACGGTGAGGTATAACTTACTAGCCAATGTGAGGGGCAAGTGGATACAGCCGCAGTTGGTAGTGGTGGATTCGTACTTTAACAAGACGTTGAGGGTGTTGCCCACAGAGGGGATGATGGGCGATAAGAAGGGCATTTTGGTGTGGGTTGATGCGGACGGGTGAGAGGGATGGTATGCGCGTTGTTCAAGTTGACGATACATATTCGGGAATCTGCGGAAGACCAAATCACTGAGGCAAAGAATTTACTCGATATATTGCTTTTTGTCATATCCATAGGTAGTGCGTCCTTTGTTGGGAGAGACGAATTGGAAAAAAAAAAGGAAAGGAGGGGGGGGAGATGCGGTACAGCGCGGATGAATTCGTATGAGACATGTTTCTCAATATCATGACCTTAAATTCGCTCCCCGCATTATTATTATCACGGATATTCGATAGAAAAATTTTCCAGCTTGACTTAAATCCCGTCAACGAACTTGATGCTTCCCTCATTCACTTTGGAATTTCATTTTTGATCTCGCCAACTCCAATCACTTGATAAGGGTCTGAAAAATATGATTAAAGCAACTGCTCCAAGAACATTCAGAGATGCATTGGCAATATATCCATGCTGTAGCGGAGATGGAGCATTTTAACCCACGCCGAGAGAGCCTCTAGAAATGTGCAAAACAGCCCCTGCAAAATTGTGGAGAGCATCTCAGCAATGTCGGCATCTTTACGGAGTATAGACCACATAATTCTCATTCACATCTTAGCCAGCAGTTATCCAGCTGCGTGGAGCAGTCGGGGCAATGTGCAATGGGTTGATTTACACTCTGAATGCAGAGTTGTCCACACTGACTGACAAGTAGCTGAAACATACTGACTTGGCTTACTGAATATTGGAATATGAACTAATATGGAAGTTCTCAGACTTGAAACTCAATGTACTCATAACTTTTGAAAGTGAGGATATCATCCTGAGATTTGTCAAAGAGCAGGCGGCTCAGTTGATGCAATGCAAAGCTGATTCAAAATATCACAACAACTTTGAATCTTTTGATTTGAGAGGACTAGGCAATATGTATCCTCAAATTACCAATTTCAGCACCTGCGACTCAACTTGGCAACGGTAGTCATGATGATGCTGTTCAACTTGGTACCCGTCCAATACAGTCCGGCTATTATTGTGCTCCAGAAGTTGTTCTTGGTTGCGGTTGGAACTTTAGTGCGGATATATGGAATTTGGGAGTTATGGTAAGAGTATACCTACATATAAAACATTCGTTGCGGTCTCCGTCACACATGTGTTAATATAGTTGCTCACACACTCTGCAACAGGGCCCAGATTGAGTGATCTCCAGCCATCACAGACGAGAGGGGGCAAGATATACAAGAGTAATAGGGACTATTTTGGTGGCCCATTTTTTTGACGAAGGTAAGGGAGGAATAAGATGCATGCTGAAGTTTTCACGCTGATGACGCATATTGTGTGGGGTAGGCAAATTCCTCTACGATGACCTGATACCGACAAGAAAGCGGGGAGATACAGTTCCATCGTTAGGAACGGGGGAGAGGGAGGCCTTTTTGTCTTTTATTAAGCAAATGCTCACATAGCTGCCCGATGAGCGAAAGACGGCTCGGGAGTTGATGGAGCACCCGTTCCCTCAACGACTTACGTGGTAGGGAGGTGTGTATGTACATGTACATAGGTCCTTTGCTTAGGGGAAAGCCATTCCAGGCTACCCAAATGCCCAATTCTAGCTGGAGTCTCCTTATAGAGAATGGAATCGATCCGGTAGCGGTGCTTGTTAGGATTGAAAAGAGGCAGGGGCACCTATCGAGAACGACGGTTGCAACGACCAAGAGGAGTGGCTCTGTGGAAGTATTCACAAGCAACCTGACTTCGGGGGAGAGGAGGGGGGCGGCGCTGGAATTAAAATGTGGAAAGTTGATAGGGCAAGGGAGAAGGAAGACGAGAAGGTTTGAAAGGAAGCACAAAGGAAGAGAGGTGGGATCAACGACATTTTATACGGTGCTAGGGCAAAGCCGCCCAAAATTGGAGGGCAGCTAGATTGGCTGCAACGCAGGCCATGTTTTTGTGTTGAAACTCATATTTAGATCAATCACTCATCCGCCCGTAATATCAGGTCACATTCCAGTTGTATATACAGTACATGTACCACCTCGGGTCTGCCGAATTCCCCCTCTATGCTTTCGTCCGAATTTTATCGGTGACCCGTCATGTGGTGCTTCTGAATTATGATCGATGCATGGGGCCAACTGTGGGATAACATGGAAGTGAGAATCCCAGAGACACGCCGGATCCACGAATATGGCATCGCTGTATTGACCGCTAGTTACTCACTGTGATCTACCACCGCTCGAACCTACGCAGGTCGCAGCCTCACCAAACGTGTAAATCCAAAGAAAGGGTGGCAAGGCCGTGCAGGTCCAGTAAGTACAACATGTACATGTACATGTACATACAAGTACAGGTACATGTGGACCCCCGATGCGGTAATTCAGTTGCCATTCCAAGGTTCGTGCCCTAATTGCTTCATCCATCGCCGCCGATGCCGCCGACACTGGGTTCGCAGGAAAGCCCCAGCTCCCCGCAGCCAGATCATACAAAGCCGAAAGCTTCTCCTTTAGGCTAGAAGAAACAGGGCCTACGAGCAGCAGGACTCGGCTCGCAGCTCCCACGCCGCCTTCGCCCTAAATAACCAAGTTGCCAACCTTCCTCGGCTGAGCTGGAGCCATGGCGATCGCCTCCAAGCCTTTTGGAGAGATCTAGTTGCTGCAGCCGTTTTATCTCCTCCGTCTGCTTCAGATACTTTTGGTCATTATTAAAAGAGAAATATCCACTATTACTACCGCAATATCTTTACTCGCAGCTGTTTCGGCTCACGGTCCTTTCCTTTATCTAATACTTCCTCTAACTACTATCAATAACTTGAACCTAACATTTCGCCCCTGGGAAGCTTGAATAATTGCCATAACGTCGCCGCGCCGCGAATATTCGCCAACCAGCTATTCGTGGTAGCATGGAGAATCCACTTCCGCCAGCCGTGACCCAGAGACCCGATGGCCAGCCGATGGAGAGTAGTAAGTGATTGTCTCATCGCAGTCATCTTCTGATCCCCTATCTGATCCGTGCACTGTTGCTTGCGATACCTGAGCTCCCAGCATTGAGTTGACTTGGAATCCATCTTCCTCCAGCTTCCACATCCCCCGAGTATATTCTCGATCAAACATGCCCGGCCGTCCCCGAAGGCTACGAACATGTACTCGACACCTCAAAAGGCTATGGGAACGGCCCAGGCATCGTCAGTCTCAGCGATCATCTCGAGGTCCTCTGTGGCCCGCTCCTGAATTACAAGGGCTTCCGGGATGCGAACCAAGAGTTCCCAACCTGGCAGGGCAGCGTGCTGCTTGTCACAAAGCCAGGGCAGAAACAGCCTGTCATGGAGTTGCGCCCAACGTCCGCTCTTTCTAGTAATGGCTCAGAGCGCTCCACTCTAGTCAACGGCAATGTGTCGCAAAGTGACAGCCAAGTAACAACCGTGGAGGGGGTCAAACTGTTCGCGGACCCCAACAAGGCTTTCTGGCGATTCTCGGTTATGGTGCCCTTACAAGCCCAGCAGATGCGCTGGGAATATTCCTTTCCCCGATTCCACTATTTCAATCACAAGGAGTCTGCCGGCCGCTGGAGTTTCGTTGTCCCAGGCGCAAACGACTCGATGCGCATTATGTTCCATTCATGCAATGGTTTCTCCATTGGTACGGATCTTGATTACTGGCAAGGTCCCCTTTTATGGAATGAGGTGCTTCGCCTGCACGAGGAGCGGCCATTCCACGTCATGATCGGAGGTGGCGATCAAATCTATAACGATAGTGTACGGGTCGATGGTCCACTAAAGGAGTGGACCGATATTTCGAATCCACATAAGAGAAGGACGCATCCGTTCCCCGAAAAGATGAGGAACGAATGCGACAGTTATTACTACGAAAACTACATCAAATGGTATGGGATGGAGTCGTTCGCAACCGCAAACTCACAAATTCCTCAAATCAATATCTGGGATGATCATGACATCATCGATGGATTCGGCTCATACACAGATCATTTCATGAAATGCGCTGTGTTCCGTGGTATTGGAGGCGTTGCTTTTAAGTATTACTTACTTTTCCAGCACCATGTGGCTCCACCCGTGTCTACATTTACTACCGATTCTCCCGAAACTATGTCCGCAGTCAACGGAACCTCGGGCCCTGATCCCAGGCAGCTGGAGCACGCTTATGTGTATAAAGAAATCGTGGAAGACCCGAGCTTCATCACTGGCAAATCCCCTGGACCTTACTTGGAAGAGCGTAGTAGAAATTTATATATGCGCCTTGGACGGCGCATGGCTTTTGTCGGGGTCGATGCCCGCACAGAGCGTACGCGCCATCAAGTGAACTATCAGGAAACCTATGACATGATATTCTCCCGACTAGACCAGGAGATTGCGGCATCCAACGGCGACATCAAGCATTTGATCCTTCTCCTGGGCGTCCCAATCGCATACCCCCGCCTCGCCTGGCTAGAAAACCTCATAAGGTCCCCGCTAATCGCGCCAATCCGCTTGCTCAACAAACGGTTCGGCGTCGGCGGCAGCTTCTTCAACAAATTTGACGGCCAAGTAGACCTCCTCGACGACCTGGACGATCACTACACCGCACGCCAACACAAGCGCGAGCGTCGCGAGCTAATCCAGAGCCTGCAACACTTATCGCGAAAGCACTCCGTCCGCGTCACCATTCTCGGCGGCGACGTGCATCTCGCCGCCATGGGTCGCTTCTACTCGAGGCCAGAGCTCAATATCCCTGCCGACCGCGACTTCCGTTACATGCCTAACGTCATCAGCAGTGCCATCACCAACAAACCCCCGCCGAAAGCCGTTGCAAACCTGCTTGCGCACCGCAACAAGATCCACCACCTCGACCATGACACGGATGAAACGCTCATGAAGCTTTTCGATAAACAACCCGGTGGCAAAGAGAAAGGCGCTGCATTCAATAAAGTGACGATGCCGTCGCGGAACTTTGCGTGTATCACCGAGGTGTCACTGGATGGGGCGGTAAATGGCTCTGCAGATGTAGCTGAGACGGCGACAGTGGTGATGCCGAAGGACGGGCATGATCCCTTGCATGCTGGTGAGGAGAACGCAGGGACTACGCATCGGGCGGCGGATGGGGTTAGTAACGTCAGTGGCATGATTGGTGGGTTAGATGTTGCCATACGGGTTGAGATTGATGCGGCCGATCGCAATGGGACGACGGAGGGGTATGGGTTTAGCGGTAAGGGTTTTTTTTTTTTTTCCTTTTTGTCTTGCTATGTTTATTGTGCAGCATTGTTTTCTTGTCTCTCTCCGCTGCCCCTAATTTCTTCCTTTCTCTTTGCCATTCGTTTGGATTTAGCTTCGTGCGGCTGACGGTCATCGCAATTGCAAAACAGTGCCCCCGTTATCAATCCCTCCGAACGACCGGGTAAGCCAGGAGACGACCCGCTCTAGCCGCTTCCGTCGAATGCAGCGTCATCTACATTCGTCCCACAGTTATGTGTCTGCAGCTCCTACCAAGGGCGCTGGTGTGATTTCTGCTGACGGAACTGATCCGGTGCCTCCGCTGCCTCGGTCCGCTACTGCTCCTGGGCAAGGTAGCCATTAGTCGATAGGAGATGCAAATGGAAATATCTCAAGGTTTAATATGTCGGTATATGTAACAACATGAATAAGGGAAAAGGGGGGGGGGAAAGGCAGGATCCGGTCGGTTTTGGTAGGTAAGGAAGGTACTTTACTATTTGGTTTTATATATTGCTGTGTGCTTCGGTTGACAGGTGTATTCAAACTATCCACCAAGGGATATATCTATTGTCTTTTTAATTCCCTATTGTTTAATATCTCGGATGGACATCTATGGCCCTAATCTCTCGTCTTCTCTGGGGGAAACTTATCTTGCCTGGTTTATTGCATCTTTCTTAATTCTTGCTCACAATACCCACCACCCGTCCATTGCATATCTGGAAACGAATGGGTGGATTGATCAAACTATCTGGGAAGGATTTTATATTTATATCTTATTTCTTGCTCACTGCATTGGCCCTTGTGTCATTTTGTTTTTCATCTGCCATAGTTTGCATCTACTGTATGTGACTTTTCTTCCGCCGTTCGCCAGCGTTGCTTCTTCGCTCTTAACTTTGCAATACTTGCAATATTTGCCCCAATGTACGCGCATACCTTGGGAAGTTTGCGCCCATTGATATTTATTCCTTTTTTTATCCTGGTCATTTTTTGTCGTGCCTTTGGCGGTTACCCAGCCCAGTTTTTTCAGTTAGGTTTGGCAAATGGATATGACAAAGAGGTATATATATATGTATAATGCGGAAGGGAAAAGGCAATGTAACGGGATCCCCCTGGATTCGACGGCGGAAAAAAGCTTTGGGTTTTTTGTTCAATTAATGTTTTCTTTTGTGATTTGCTTCACCTTCGCTCATCTGTCTATCCTATATGAATCACAAGAAAGTCATTTATTTATTACCTTCACAAAATATATATATATATATATAATTACATGTGGCTGAGAATCCGGATGCCAATAAGGGGCGGGCAATTCTTTAAGTACTCATACACAAAGAAACAGAAGATACAATAGAATAATAATATTACAGACACTCCCGCCAGTCCAAAATAAATATGCGACTAGATGTCCTCAATCACCACCACCGCTAATAAAACTACCTCCCACCACCAAACCATCCCCATAGCCCATCACCCTCCTTTTCCTTCCTCCTTTTCCTTCTCTCTTCTCTCCTCCCTTTCCACAACCACCCTGCCACCGCGCCAGCCGCATACCCACCCATATGGCTCCAGTGATCCATCACGGGCATCCGAATCCGAAACGGCAATATCACCAACGACGCGATCTCCACAAGCACAATAACTGCCAGAAATGTCGAGCCGTTGGCGGAGAATGTCTCTTGCCAGGATTGCGGGAGGAGGGCGATGGTGAGTTTGTCGCTGTTTTATTTTTAAAAAAAAAGCGGAGGGGGAGTTTATGTTAGTCGGTCATTCTTAATATATATGTATGTATTTATTGGGTAATGGAATGGAAGATAGGAAAAACGAACTTTGCATGTATCATGCACCAGGCTGCGACGAGCCCGGCGATGGCGCCTGAGGCACCGAGGGAGGTTACGGTTAGTTTATTTTGGAGGACGTGGGCGGCTAGGGAGGTTAGTGAGGCGATGGCGCCGGAGGAGAAGTAGAGGGAGAGGAAGTCAGCGCGGCCGAGTTCTTCGTGGACTGATGGTTTAAATTTTCAGTTGTTAGATACAGCTTCTGTCTACTTGAGAATTTCAGGTTGGGAGATGGAAAGATATATGGCTCTATAAAAAGACAGGTGAGAGTAATAATAGGATATATATATATATAAAAAAATAAAAGTCACTTACGTCTCGTCCCGATAAACCACAAAATCAACATGTTGGCACCTAGATGTCGGATTTGCTGGTGGCTGAATATGCTGCCGATGATGCTTATTGAGTAAGGATACAAGGGCACGCTAATGAAATACCGATTCAGCATTCGCCAGGCGGGAGGGACGGCTCGCCACATGGCGTAGATGAGAACATTGGTGCTAATGAGGCCAATCACGGTTGCTGCGGCGGGGGGTGTATTGGGCATCAAGCGCTCGTGGCGGGGCGCTGGCTCGTAATTTTCAGCGAGGACATAGCAGAGGCCTATTGTTAGGAGCGTAATACAGAGAGAAGGGAGGATTCTGCGGGCCTGTTTGTCATTAGTTCTCCCGATATTTTTCTTCTCCTCTTTTAGCTTCGTGTTCGTTTTTTTGGGACATACCATGGACAGTTTTGAGGTATCCCAATCATTTGCTGTAGCTCGAACATGATGCTGTTGCACCCACGCCAAAGCAGGACGAACATTCGGATCCGCACGAGGTTTGGCTAGAGGGAGGTCACAGTTAGACAAAACTAAGCAAATTTGCTTGTCATGTATGTAATTGAGTAATAGTATAAGACCGAGGATATAACTATACCTTCCATAACCGCCGCTTCCTCGAACTTCTGCAACTCCATGTTTTTCTGCATGCTCTGCCTTAGTATTTCCCGATCCTTCGCCTCGCCTTCCATCCAATCTCGTCTCCATTTTTCATCTTCCAACCTATTCCTCCGCTCGTTCGCCTCCCGCTGTTCCTGAAGAAAACTCTTTCCGTAAACGTCGCCTTCCTTCTCAATGGGCTTGTCGAATTTCCCGCTCTGCGGCTTGTAAAAGCCAAGTTCCTGACCACGTTTGATGAGCTTCTGTTCCTCCGCAATCTCTTCTCTTTCAATCCGTTTCAGAATCGCAGCATCCTCATCCATGGGGTACCTTTTTCGCAGCCACTCTAGTCCCGTCAATATCGTACTCTCTGCGACAACCTTACTAATATCGGCTGGGAGATCAACATCGATGGTACCTGTGATACGACGTTCTTGGAGGATTCGAAGAATCCTATTGCCCATCGGTACTGAAATATGCAGCTCTGGACCAAATATCTGGGAGATCTCGTGAGCAGAGAGATCGCGGGCTCTGAAACGGACGCCTTCTTCGCGTTTATTCAAGCGAGGAGAAGTTCGCGGGGCTCTGGCGGAGGAGGGAAGGGAAGATGAGAACGTTCGGGACGGAGAAGAGATTCGGGAGAGGCATGATTGTAATACCCCCGTGAATCTAACGGGTTTTAATATATTCTGGTGGTTAATGGCCGTATTCCGCAAGCTACTCATGGGGCGGACTGTATATCTGTGGCCCAGAGGGTATAGTATCTGGAGCAAGGTGAGAGGAGGTGCATGGGGAGAGGGCGAGGGGCGAATGCCCATGCACGGTATTCGCCATGCTACCGAGAAAACATTGTTCATCTCCCACGGCTCAAGGGTGATCTCATATGGCTGCAGATAGGGTCTGCAATATCGCACGTTGATTTGTATGTCGTTCGGAGAATTTTTGGCGGGAGAAATTTGGCGCGGATCTGAAGTTCCGCCGGCGCTTATTCCACAGATCAGCCGCAACTAGCGCCCATTGGATCTTGGAGAGGCCCATCAATACTGGATATTGTAGTAGTTACATCGCGCTTGACATATCCTTTTCGCACAGCTAACTTATTTTAAGGGACCAGGCTGGTTTCTATCTTCTTGGAGCCCAAGGCGGAGCTACAGACAAAGCGCGTAAATAGCGAAAAGCCCTGCTAAAGGCGTCAAGGACATATTACGTCATCCTGCCTTTTCCCTTCAATCTTCAATCTTCAATGTCAACAACTTCTCTCCCTTCCGACCTGGAAAATCCAGCTGCATCGCCATTTGGGATACTGGGATCCATTGAGCAATTACAGTGCTAATTGATTTATATCACTTGTTTCGCTATCTTTGCCGTACCAACAGTCAAGCCTGAATAACCCCTCGACAGCCTTGCTAGAACCCACCCCGCCTCACTGCTTGCTCCGCTACAACCACCATCACAAACAAAACAAAACAAAAAAAAAAAAACACAATATATATAATGTCCTCCTCGTCCACCCCAATAACTCCGCAAGCCTTCGCCGAAGCCTTAAAATCCCTCCCCCTCTCTTCCCTCTACGCCAAAGTTTCCGAGCTCCGCAACTCCATCGCCCACCTCCAGCGCTCCAACGACGAGTTGGCCAGGTACATCGCGGAGAGCTCACCAGACAACCACGATCAGGACTGCGAGGATGCCATCCGGGAGAATGAGGTCGTTATTGTGCGCATGCAGGAGAGGATTGATCTTTTGAAGGTCGAGGTGGAGGAGCGGGGCCAGAGATGGAGTGAGGAAATGGATATGGATATGGTCATGGATGTGGATGATGAGGATGTGCGTACGAGGACCGGAAGGGATGATGCGGGTTTTGGTGTTGGGGCTACTGGTACTGGTTTTACAGGAACAGGAGTGAGGATGAATCCCCATACCACTGATGTAAATGGAGATGCTGGAACGATGGCGGGAACACCTGCTCAGGCCCCTGGTTCAGAAAACAGCGCTCCACCTGCTGCTAGCGTGGGCCGGACGGCTGATAGGGGCCAGGTGCAGGGAGGTGAGGGAGGTGAGGGGGGAATATATCTATAAGCTGTTTAGTCCTCTTGTATTTGCTATTCTTGTCAATTTTGACTGTCTTGCACATCCCCGGACATTCCCCCTATTCTGAGGAACAGCTGTGTGCAACATGGAGAAGATGCATGATAAGGTTTGATATTCTATTATTCACCCCAAATTTCCGATAAGTCACCATTGACAAACCTGTTGTCAACTAAGCAGCAGATGGAACAGCATTGCATCCAGCTAGGGGGGTGCTTGGCCTTACGAGAATGCTCAAACATGGCTCCAGTCCCAACCCTGTGCAGGAAGGGTGCACCAGGGGTGCCAGGTTGGAGCTTGGGTTGAGGAGGTTAGGCTTGGGTTCCGGATGTCTCTCCTACTTAGGCAAAGGAATTGCTCTATCTTTCAATGTGTCCGGAAGCTTCGCCTGGTAGTAGGGTCTATCCGCGTCAGCAAATGACCGGCCCACATATTTTAGTTTCCCATGAGGATCGTTGAACGAAGCGGAAGCCTGTCGTGCTCACAACTTGCTGAAAACTTGGCTTTATGAACATGTGGAGACACAAACGACCGTTGTAGTTTTAGCAGAGCTGCGTTTCGATCAGGACGGTAGTCACTAAGTCATTCAATTTCCGATATATTGCTTTTTCTTGGCTTTAAGACAGTTGTATGTTTTTGATTGCCGGCTAGCTAGCTGAAAGAGGAAAAGCACGAAGGAAAAAGAAAACAAGGAATGGCTGGCTACGACTCGAGACATGCAGAAAGAAACTTGGACGTTTCAAAACCAGAGTAAGGACGGCGGAGGGGAATAGAAAAATGGGGAGTAAACAGAGAGAAGAAAAACTACATGCAGCATGCCCGTTCCCGAAGAAGAAAATGAATTCAAAAGAAACGTAAAAAATAGAGGTCGATGCCTTCAATAGCATAAAATATCGACAATTGGAATAATGAAAAGAGATATGCGTTTTGGCCTCCGTTCCCCTAAGCGACAAAAGATGACACCGTGTATTAACGCCCTAGACATCATGATTTGTATTTCCATCCCCACCTCGTAACTTGTGCCAAAGCGTCTAATTGGAAGGTGCAGTAAGAGCAGGCATCGACAACGAGGATTGTTGAGCCCAGTGACCAGCGAGGGCTTCTGGAGGGATCTTCTCCTGCTTGATGTAAATGTCAATCAAGGGCTGCATGGGTTCCATCTCCTTGTCCGCCACGAGTTTATAATACTTTGCAACCGTCACAAAATGCACGAAACACATGTTAAGAACCTCGTGCTTGTTGATATGGAAGAAAGGGTTCTCCCAATGGCCGTGATACAAATGCGCATAGCAACGGAACATTTGCTTCATGATTCCCTGGCAATCCTTGTAAAAGGTCTGGGGGAATCCACTACTCTTTCCAATCCAATCTTGGGTAGATGGGTTTGCAGGTGAGATAGAAGTTGTGTTGCTTGGATCACTTGATACAATTGGCGTCGTTCCTACGGGAGTGCTCTCTGTAGGGAACATGACTGGATCATGGATCTTGCTGACGATCCATTTTTCAACTCTGTTTATGAATTTGGGCGCAGATATCCTAGCAGCCCTGCCATCAACCAGCCAGGTGTAGGTCAGGCTAACATAAGAAACGGGGTCATGTCAGCATCAGGACAGGAGCGGATTGGGGGGGAAGGCTAAATTTCAGCGTACCGGCCAGCAGACATGGTTGGGCAGGAGTTTTCATTGCATATAGGGAGGCCGGTTAGCCCATTTATTTCTTGAATGACCTGGAGCATGCCATGGAGAAGACGGTTTTGCTCCACGACTAGAATTAATTCATTTCAATTAGCTGGTGTTCCAAAGTTGGCAACAACAACAACAATTATGATCCCAAAACACTGTACATACTTTGATGGGCCAACCATTCGCCAAGCTCGACGTTTTTTGGGCAAGCGCAAAGGGTCAAAAAGTTGCCTTTGACGTTAAGCATGGCATACTTCTCCTGAAAGAAGTACTTCGTTGAATCATTGTCGTTCGTAACGCTGTCGACGCTGAAGGTAGAGGATATCGAGGGAGAACTCATGAGAGCAGCCGAATGAGATGAATACCCTGCTGACGGAGGATTCTGAGCACCGTTATTCAACCTCGGAGGGTTATTATTGTTATTGGTGTTATTGGTGTTATTGTTGTTATTGTTATTGTTGTTATTGTTGTTATTGTTGTTGTTTTTGTTGGACCCCCGACCAAACCCCTGGCGGCTGTTGTCGCACAGTGGTCGAGTCAGTAGATGCTGCTTGAAATAGGTTTCAGATGCAGTATCGCAATAGAGTTTGCAGAATGAGGAGTGGAAGGAAGGGTGTTCATAGAAAAGCGATGTGAAAGAGCGACAAAGAACCAGAACTGCGGGCGGCAACAAGGCCGCAATGCAGGAACCCTGACGCCTGACTGGTGGGGGGGGAAGAGGGGGGACACCTACACGCTCTGGAAGAAAGTTGCCATGATTCACAGCACGCTCGGCTAGGGAAAACTCTAGTCTCGACACAAACGAATGGAGGCTAGAGCATCCCAGGTAGCAATGAGAGGCAGCCGACACAGCTGGTGGACACCCTGAGAGAGATAATGAGCTGCCCCGGGAGAGTTGGTATGGGTGTTTGGTCTGGTGCAACTTGGAGACGAGACAAAGCTGGACGTTGAAACCGCTGATGTCAGCCGCCGGACCGGATCAACTTCTCTCCTTCCACATCCGTATCGGGTTTAGTGGCCACCACCTCATCTTCCTTGCCAGTGTCAGTCGCATCTTGACGACGGCGAGCACCACAAGGCTGCAACTGCACGTCAATCCGGGCTTGTCTCTGCGTTGGAAACAACGCTGTTGCACGCCATTACAGCTGCATCATCAATCAACATATGAGCGATCCTGGGCTTGTGGTAATCCCTCGATATTTCTACGAGTTGAGGGAAGAGAGCAACGCTTCTGAGCGTCGGGGCTATCATTAGCTTCCTCGCCATGTCTTCGGACGACGATCGCCAGAGCCGGCTTTCGGAGAACGTGCGAAGGCATTCCTCTGATGCGTCTGAAATAGGCGAAAATGGTGCCCTGAACTTTGATGATGAGAAAATCAATGGAGATGATGACGCTGACCTCTTTGGTTCTGGATCGGAGGAACCTGACCAGTGCGTTTCTACTTTCTGTCTTCCCTACTATGCGAAGTGAACGGCAATTAACAAGCTCGTAGGCGCAAACCACGGAGACTGGATGATGAGGAATTGGATTCTGGCGACGACGAAGGTCGCTATGACCGGCATGGCTCTCCAATGGACGAGGATGGAATGGATTATACCGAATCGGTAAATGTTATGGATTTGAGTCTTAGTCGTGTACCAGAGCCAGAATCTACGGACGGAGAGGTACTACATTTTTTTGTCCTATATATTTCTTCCGTGAGATGTTATGCTGAAACCAGCTACCGCAGGTCTACACGTTGACCATGCCGAATTTCCTCGCTATAGAGTCTGAAGATTTCAACCCAGAAACCTATGTTGCCCCGCCCTTTAACTCTGCATCTACCTCCCTGTGTTGGCGCTATGATCCAAACAATGGTGAGACGCTTCAGTCAAATGCTCGGATCGTCCGCTGGTCAGACGGTTCATTAACGCTTCAACTTGCATCCAATCCAAAGGAACAATATCGAATGCCGTCCAAAAGGCTTGCACGTTCTAACAAAGCGCGCAAAGCCACTGATTACGATTCTGAATTGGACGCCCACGCTTATCTCGGCGCAGCAGCTGAAGCTTCATCGGTGTTCCGTATCACCTCTCACCTCACGTCCTCTCTCAGTATCCTTCCAACTACGGTGGAAACCGACGATGCTGTTCAACGTCTTAAAGAATCACTGGAAGCTGCTTCGAGGGGGGCCAAAAAGAATGTGGACGGCACAGTTACGATGTTTGACGTCGCTGAAGACCCAGAATTAGCCAAGAAACGCGCAGAGCTTGCAGAACGTGAGAAATTACGAGCAGATCGTAAGCGCCAGCTGGCAGCAGACCGCGATCTTGACCGAGGGAGGCGCGTTGGTATTTCCTATAGAACCGGAGGAGGAGGCCTCACTGTTGCTGGGCTAGAAGGTGACGATGATATGTTGACCACTAAATCGCGTGGCCCGAAGAAACCTAAACGGAGGCCCAATCGTCGCGGGGAGATTTATTCCGATGATGAAGATGAGTACGATCGAAGAGGGCGGACAAGGGAAGACGAGTATGACGAAGATGATGGTTTCCTAGTCGGCAGTGATGAAGAACCGGAGATTATGGAGGAAGAAGAAGAGGAGGAGGAAGAGGAGGAGGATGATAATGGTGACTTAGACGACGAGGAGGCCGATGCTGAAGGAGAAGTCGATGAAGAAGTACCGCAGAAGTCTTCAAAGAGAGCGCCTACGCCAGAAAGATCCCCGGAGGGGAACCCTATTAAAAATGCCGAGCGTGAAGTTGGATCGCCCCATACCAGGAAGAAAAATCGGTATGTCGTTGACGATGATGAAGATGATGAGTAGGGAGAACAGATCTTGCAGCTTCAACAGAAGTAATGCCTTCTTCATCTTTCCTTCATACCTTACTTTTTGCATCACCAACCACCCTCTTGTGCTTCAAATTATAATATTTTATGGGATAAATTCTCAAAGGCGGTACCAAATGGAAATCGGCTCCCGAAGCCTGCCGTCCCACTCCCGAGGCTTGTGGAAAAGTGCAGAGACCCCCTGGCAGCTCTGCGGCAGATCTAAGCTTAGAGTATCAAACCCCCCCTGTACAATATTTTTATTCACCGGTCTAATTATTTACCTTTTGCTTGGTGCTTTGACTTTGATTTAGCGCTAATCCCATGCATGGAATTTTTTTTTTTTTTTTTTTTTTTTTTTTTTTTTTTTTTTTTTTTTAAAAAAAAGACCCTTATGCATTGTCCATGAGAAAATGAATAGCAGAAAGTTAAAAATGACACCAAAGGCATCGTTCGATACCGGGATTTTATTGGGGCTACCTCCGGTTTTAACATGCCTTTGGAATTTCTAAGATTAGAGCAAGGTTCTCCGCCACAATTTTGTGGAATTTAATCAACAACTACTCTGTACACTGTAGTAGTATCCCACCACTGCAAGAATATTTTTCGATGTCTCTTTCGCCTGGCATTTGCGGGTATATGATAACGGCCACAACAAGGGTCCCCCGCTCGGACGAGTCTGCCCTCATTCTCCCTTAAATCAATCATACCATGCACCATGGCACAACACTATTATTGCACGTTCCGGCCCTACTGAATACCCTCCAAATGTCAGCCGCCGGGCCCACCATGCCAAGGGGTAGTAGCCAACCCTGATGAGCATTCTTCATACTCTGTGCTTTTCCGGCCCCCACCTCAACCCCCGCGTCATGAAACTCTATTGTCACAAACCAAGAATATATAAAAAACAAAAAAGGGCCAACCTGGCGTAGCAGTCACAGCCCCTCCCTTCAGGTGCGTTTTGCCTAAACTCTGTCAGAATTTTAATACCACCATAGGGAGCTCCTATCTCCGATACACAGCACATTTCATGTAACCTATGTTTCGTTCGATGTTTCTTCTCCCCAATGTTCTTTTCTTCTCTCGTTGATGCCTAATCAAGTAATACTTGCGAAGCTGTTCCAGAAACACACTAGCAGAAACTTTAATTTAGCCCCGCCTTTAATGCAGATTTACTTTCTTTTCCATTCTTTCTTTCCTTCTAGTTCCGGGTTTATTATGCTTATTCTTTTCTACATAAATCTATTAGTTAATTCTTCTTA
Source organism: Histoplasma capsulatum G186AR (assembly GCF_000150115.1). Lineage (NCBI taxonomy): Eukaryota > Fungi > Ascomycota > Eurotiomycetes > Onygenales > Ajellomycetaceae > Histoplasma > Histoplasma capsulatum. The sequence goes on from NW_025544807.1 coordinate 221,604, forward strand.
TTACTACCAAGTTACGGCCGGGAGTTGGCACAAGGTTGTTCCATCCATGTCTGATTCAAAAGCGAAACAAAATTGCCAACCAGGTTGATGCTTGTTTGATTTGGCCCTGGCAGCGGCTCCGGGGCGAATAAAGCCTTCAAATGGGGTTTGGGACTTCACCTGTCATAATTCATAAATTATGTCTTCTTATCCTTGTTTCAGCTTTCAAGAGAGAGGTCGACCACATCCCGCAGGAAACAAAACAAAACATAGGTTGAATTCTAAGAAGGAATAGAGGGCGTAAAAAAAAATGAGAAAAAAGGGGGGCGGGCTTCTTTTTCGCTGATTCGATGAGTAGTTGTCCCTCCATCTGCAAGCGTGGACGGGATCCCGCAAGTTCAAGTCCCTTGCCTTTGCTTCCCCCCCGTTTCCCCTCTTATCAATCAACTTCTCACGAAATCCGAAGCCGGGGAGCCCAAGTCTTCCACTCCTCGCAGCACAGTTTCGCCGTTCCAAAGGCGCAGAGCTTTCTATATTTCAGACTCAACTGTAAATATAGAACAACTTTTCAACACACCTTATATGATATATATTATTATTATCAGACTCATCTTCAATCATTTATTTTATATAACTACTCTGCTGAAACCCTGTCTGAATAGAGTGATTCTATAAGATAAAAAAAGAAGAAGCTCACTGATATTCTCAAAGACGATAATTTGAATAAGATGAATAATGGCAACGACAGTGAAATAGAGAATACATTGATGAGTATGAATAATAATAATAACGAGATAAATATAAAAGCTTGAGCTGTGAATGATATAGAATTGATAAGATAAGCTTTTGATCAGTTAACTATAACTTGATGCACAAATTTGATGGGGCAGTACAAGGTGGCCGACTCGCTTATAGACTACGTTATCAAGTATCAAAAAAGTAGATAAGTAATAAAGATATTTAATCAATCTCATAACCAGTAAACAAATAAACATCTTTTAAAAACAGATATCAGATGTATTACTATCAACACAATCTTATCTTTCTCAATAGTATATAACTGATATAGTATCTTTATCTGGGAGATAGTTTTCAGCTTGGTGAGAAACCCCTTGTGGTGTCTTTACCCCAATTCCTTATCCTTCGCAACTCAGCTCGAATACTATTGTTATATCAACCACTACTTTTACCTTTTCACGAATACTTCTGGGGGCTAGTACATTTCACGCCAAGCTGCGAATCTTGGGAATCACCGCTTGCGAAGCTCTTATTCTCACAAGCTCACTCTCAATTTACATCAGATAATCAGTCTTTTATTCAAGAATTGCTCTCATCGATCAGTCGGTTTTCATTAAAAGACCGACGGAAATTTGAATAAAAAGCCAGTAGTTTCTATTCTCATCAATAAATATCTTTCATATATCAATCAATCTTTAAATGGTTAATCTCAAAATATACAGACATCAGATAAATATCTACCTTAAGTTGTGGCGGTTGAGAATATAAAGGTTGAGAGCCCAAGAATAAAAAGAATCAGAGAAAAAAGGGACAGAGTTATTATCAGATATTAAAAAAGAACAACAAAACTATTTGAAAACAGAGTAGAAGACATAAATTTTCATGAACATCTCTTCTCGTATACTAAATAATTCTTATGAATCGATGAATAGTCTATTTAAGAGATCTGATTCTTAAGAGCAGTGAATACCTCATATAACATTCACTAGCTAGATAGATATTGATTGAATAGATGTGGAAATTCTTCTTGACTTCTAGAACTACATTTGAACCCGAGTTGTTTTGTATGTAAAATTAGTCAATTCTTGGATGGGTGTAAATATCCACCCCCCCAAATATCATAATAATGTAGATTTAATCGCGGAGCCCTTATCGGAGAGTAGCTGCCACCTGCACGGAGAATTGTAAATTTGTCGGAGCAATCCCGGAGCAATTTGAGGTTGTTCTCGGGTGTTAAGCTCTACATAAGGCTAAAATAAGCCCTTGTCAAGATGCTCAAGTTTTGGGTCAGGGAAGGACGGCAACCAGCAGCCTTATCTCGCAAGAAGCACGTCCACATATCTCGGTAGATATCTAAACAATTTCAGATATTGAGGCATGGAAGAAGTATCTCACCCATCCCCTCAATCCTTGTCAATGCCATTTGACTCCTTTCAACTGTTCAAAATTGTGTGGAAGAAGCTTGGGACAGGGCGTTCATACGGGATGCAAGATCGAATATATTTCTTTGTTCTCTGGCAACAATTCCGCGTGAAGCTGCAGCAAATTCTTCCAAGCTTGGATTTCAGTTTTCGCAGTTTAGTTTTCACAGAGTTTCTAGCCAGTAAACGGGCGGGCCGCTTCATCCTTCCCGTTCCCTCGTTGATGTACCCCGCAGATATAGTATCAAAATTGCGAAACGCAGATCAAAATGTTGGAAAAAGGGGACCGGCTCAACAGTTACACCGCAAAGCGCTACGATATCAGATATTTTCTTTTCTCCTTTCTCTTTTTGTTTGCTTATTTCATTCAGTGTGCTCTTCCTCGCCTTGCACGCCGATGCCCTGCACCATCATCTAGCACGTCAAGGAGATTGAGTCTACTTCGCTTGTCGACCTCGTTCTGGTATGGATAACCGACCGGCATGCTGCGTATGTTGAGGAGTCCCTGTTGACCCCTACCGGAGGCCCTTGTCAATACCCTTGGTTCGCATCAGCAAGACCGAAGAACGTTGGAGAACGTTATTATTTGACTTAGGGCCAATGCAGGGGCTTGGCTTCGACGCCTAAAGTTAAATTTAGGGCAAAAGCTTCCATAGGGCGAAAACACGAGAGACGTATCTCAAAGCGAATGGGAATGGATTTTGGACGGCACATCCCTGCGCCAAATGTGGCTTGAGAATGGAATAACTTATTTAGCGCTCAAGACGAAGCCTAATTGGAGTGGAGAGGTAGGTTAAATGATCCTCCTTGTGGGATTTGAAAAGGTTTTCTTGAATTATTCGTTTCTTTTTTCTTTTTCTTTCTTCCTGTTCATTATTAGTGCTGTTTGGCGTCCAAAATGTCAACTCCTCGCCAAGTCCTCGGCGATGGCGTGTATGAAGACCGGAGCTGCTCCGACTTGCTAGATAGTGTCCTAGACCCCAGTCCGTCAAAACCAATGAAGATATATTTAGCATTAAAATTGGAATCACAGCAATAGTAGGTGTCTCCTTCGGGCACGGGAATAATTGGCAAGGGCAAAGAAGGTAACATAATGATATTAGGGTAACCTTGAGGGAGATTTGTGAAAAATTTTGGGTCTCTAAGCTCATCAAGCCACTTTTTTGTTTGCCGAATGCCTCGGATGGTGAGATTTGCCATGGATTCATCGTGCAGTAATTCCTTTATTTACTAGTTTATCCAGTTAGCTCTACACCTAAAATGACTCGAGGCAACATGTTCGGGAGAGCAATATGTGGTCAATGTCGGTAGCTAACCAGGCAAAACCGGATCGGCTGGGTTGGCTTCGGAATTTGGGGGCACTCGTATTTCCCTCCTGCTGGATCAGATCTGTATAAGAACTCTGATAAGAGTTTTCGCTGGCTCGGTACTGACAGAGGGCTGAGGCAGTTCCATGCACGCTACCCACACCAACCAACCACCGAATTTCGGAATTCGGGGATACGGTGCCCGATTGATCAAGATCCGCGGAGGACAGATCGAGGTAAATCAAAATAGGCGTTCGTGGGAGCTGATGGACTTGGTTCCATCTTAGGGTTTCAAATATCGAGCTGGAAAACGGCCTGAACGCCATTGGTACTAGTACATAACTAGGAGTTGATTCCAGACTAGGAGGCAGATTGTGTGTGAATTTTTCTATTTTCTCGGTTTGGTGAGATTCCTGGCTGTTACGCTAAGTGGTTAGGCTTGTCAGAAGGGCTCTTAAGTCGCATCGGTATTGTAGAAGTCGTTAAGTCGAAACTCTGGCGCGGGTTTTATTATTATTCCTGCAAAGTCGTTTTGTTTCCTTACCTAGCTTGCTTGCTGGGAACTAGGAACAATGGATCGCTTCCGACCAAGGGTTTCGCGGGGAGGGAGGGTGTGAGAACGAATGGACTAGAAGGCCGGAGATATCGAACTTAACTAGCCGACAAGTGTGAAGATCACCTGCATGGTGATTCTAGTTGCCTGGCCTTCTGGGACTCCCATGGAAGCGCCATCCTTATTCGGCCGTATTTCCTGTTATTCCCTAGGTGATGGTAAACTGCATCAGGGTCATTCAGGCAGATATCATCGACCAGGAAGCGGGAGCAAGGGACACGGGGCCCTGCATCCACAGTTTCACGGAACATTCTGCAAATGTAGCTAAATTGTCATGACAGGGAAGACTTCGGGATTCGCTAGTTTGCACTATCCAAGGTAACTACATACTTGTGATTGCAAAGCGAGAGTAGACTGAAAATATCCCCTTGAAAGCTGGGGACGGAAAGAGAGACGAGAAGAGAAAATCGCGTACATGCCGTCTATGTTTTTGGCGAGTTATCAGGGAAAATAGGCTCAAACAAAATAATAAAAGAAACAGAAACAGAAACAGAAACAGAAACAGAAAGAAAGAAGAAGAAGAATGAAAAAAATACAGGCAAAATGAGAAAAACATGTTAACAAAGTAAGGGAGTTGAACTGATGAAGTGGTTACGGAAAATACCCATCTATTTCTTGCTCTTCATAGCGGGAAACCAGGAACAAGAAGAAAATATCGAATAAATGTAATTTAACGAAAATCAATAGATGAAAAGCAAAAGAGCTAGAAAAAAGAAAAATCATCCCATCATCTCCTCATCATCAAATTCAAATCGATCTATCACCTGCCTGGCTGTACCTGCCATGCGGCTGCACATATATTCTGTATCCTGCGGCTGGCCACCCTCACTCGTGGGTACTTCGCTGTTCGGCTTGGGGATTCCTGTGCGGTAGTCGGTGTGGTCTCTGGCCTGAGCGTGCCACCAGCGCTGTCTAGCCTCCAGCTCCTGGATCAGAGAGAGAAGGCTAGGGCATCCCGAGCTCTCTTCTTGGACGGAATCAACCATGGGGGTAATAGCACTGCCAATCACTCCGTGTCTAACAACATGGCGCAGCCACCTCTTCCACCGCCGCTGCCGTTCGCCAGGGTCCGAGGGTAAAGAGGCAATGAAGGCCGGGGAGAGGACATTTCTGCCCAATTGCTCCGCGTCCATATGCGAGACCTTGAACCAGGTGTCCCCAATCACGTTGAGAAGGCTTCCGAGTATCATCAGATTTTGCACTAAGCTGTTGAAGGCCTGGGGGCATATTTCGCAGTATATTACCCCTCTAGCATTGCGTGCTGCGTTATAGAGGGTGGAGAGGGTTTGAGACGAGGGTGGAAAGCAAGTGAGTGTGGACAGGGAATTGAGACAGAGATACATATAAGAGACGCATGAACAAGGTGAGAGTGGTTGTAGTTGCCGGTATGCTTCGGGGGCTGTTACAGGGACAGAACTTATTGGGAAAGTAGTTGACGACGGTGGTGGGGTGAACATGCCACCACCAGATGGTTGCGAGTACGACGGTTGTGTCGGATAAGACGACACCGGAAGCTGGATGGGTGTCTGTCCAGGGCCGCGTTCCCCGTATGTTGGGTTGCTGGCGGCATACAGATCTGGTGACATCATATAGGAAGTGTATGGAGCGTCCATGGTGGTTCCAGGAACCGCGCGGGTAGAGCCCGCGAGTGAAAATGGCGGCGATCCTACCATGCCAGGAATACACCGAGGATAATCAGGAAACTGCGGTGCTGTCACTGGTATCTGTGCATCCTCCTGTCGTGCTCGCGACTTCGGAGGGCGGCCCATTGGTTTCTGGATCGAGTAGTGGCAGTATAGACTCTGTTTCACGCATCGACTGCAGCCGCCGGCTTCGCCAGAGCATTTCAACTTTCGCTGCCCTGGTATTACTCATCATCAATAAACACCTTCAAAAGACATCGTCATGTTGTCAGACTTACTGCATTCGTCGCAAGCGGCATGCCTTTTGCGTGAAGCCCTTGATTCCGTGGTAGGGCCAGTTGAAGGATTACGTGAGAGAGACATTCTTATTTCTGCAACAGCTGCCATTATGGAGACAAAGGGAAAACCTGGCGAAAAAACTAAGGGGAAGGCGACGGATTATATACAGTTTATGACATCCCGAAGCCCTGCTTTCTAAAAATGAAGAGGCATTTCGAATTTCGGGCTCCAAGCCAGTAACTTACTTGGGAGAAACTCGCTAGGGTTGTTCGCTGGTTAGAGCTTTGCGCTTGACTATTCCTAAACAAGCCACATCAAGGGATCGACCTGGTTGACATAATCTCAGCTGCGTTGATAAGTTATCAATACCGTCTTCTGGCCATCAGCCAAGCAAGATGTCAGCAAGCGTCTTACCCCCTGCCCACCCATTGCACGAAATTCGTCTGCTCAACGAATTTATTCCCTTGGTTCAGTTTCATCACGACGAATGAGAGCGCTGGGGTGAAACTATTTTCCCCTGCATTCCATCCGTTGAATTAACCATGTAGTTGCTTGCTAACCCTATTTCGACCGCTGGAGAGCGCAAATGCAACCGTTGCTATATCGCCTATTAATGGAACTAGAGTTTCCCAGCAGCGCCCCGGGACGGGCTAAATTAAGAATCTTAATTAGTAAGAATAGCTTAAAATACCCGCTCGAGGAGAGGTCCACAGTGAGGGCATTCGCACTCATCACAGCCAGCATGATAATGACAATAATAATGCAGCCCGTGAGGCTTCCAAAACGTGCTGTGGCAGCCAAACCCCTGGATTAGGGCTTAGTCGTCCGAAAGAGGAAGTGCTGAGGTCTAAATCTGGAACAGGTGTTCCACGTGACCAGTCCGCAGCCATGTCATTTAGGGCTGCCAGGTTGCGAGGATGAGCCCAGTCCTGCGCCCAGAAAAATGGTTAGCGGGTGAGAGAATTTGGATTTTCGCAGAGAAGCGGGACTAACGATGCAAGCCCTGAGCTTATTCCTTCTTAGGTATACAGTCGGCAGCCAACCGGTGCGTGACTGACTGTTTGTCCATCGCCCTGTTTGGAAGTTATTATTAGTTTCGCAGGTGTTGGTGGCTGGAAAGATACGCTTTTGTCCTGTAATACGATACACGCCCCATGTTATCGGAGATGTAATTACTATTTCTCCGGTATCGAGCCTCTTGATCTCGCGCTAACAGAAAAAAAAAAAGTTCAACGAGCTCCATACCAGGTGCATCAAGGAGTTTTTCAACCCGCACATACCGGCTGTCATTGTTTACAATGGGCGATTTGAAAGGTTCCAGAAAGCGCAAGGCAGTCACCAGGGATCTAGACGAGGAGCCTGGAGTGGTCTCCGGGGACGAACTTAATCTGGATGCTTTGGATGGAGACCTCTCCGATAAATCTCATGCCACGGAGCACAGTAGCGATTCCGAGATAGAACTGGTCGACGACCTCAGCAGCGACGATGGGGAGGAATATGAGGATGAATTTGACAGTGATGAAGTTCCCTCAGATATTGAGTCCAAGCCTATTAGGGAAAAGTCAAAGCCGGACCGTGGTGTCGACATCGTTGTTCGCGGCGAAGAGGTAACATCCGACGGTGAATTAGGAGACGGATACGATGATGATAAACTAAATTACCGAGTGACGAAGGATGCCAATGGAAATGAGCGGTATATATACGATGAAATCAACCCAGATGACAACTCAGATTATTCCGAAGCGGACGAAAATGCGAACACCATTGGCAACATTCCCCTCTCCTTTTACGACCAATATCCGCACATCGGTTATAACATCAATGGCAAAAAGATAATGCGACCAGCAAAGGGGCAGGCTCTTGATGCTCTCCTAGATAGCATTGAACTTCCCAAAGGATTTACAGGCCTGACTGACCCGTCCACTGGAAAACCCTTGGAATTAAACCAAGATGAATTGGAACTACTGCGCAAGGTGCAGATGAATGAAATCACCGAAGATGGCTACGACCCTTACCAGCCAACTATCGAGTACTTTACTAGCAAATTGGAGATCATGCCATTGAACGCGGCACCAGAACCCAAAAGGAGGTTTGTCCCCTCGAAACACGAGGCTAAACGGGTGATGAAACTCGTCAAGGCAATTAGAGAAGGCCGGATACTTCCCTACAAGCCACCAACAGAGAAAGCTGAAGCGGAGGAGGGCTTGTGGACATATGACCTCTGGGCCAATGAAACCCCACGGGCAGACCACCCCATGCACATACCTGCGCCTAAGCTTCCTCCCCCTGGTTATGGGGAAAGTTACCATCCACCACCGGAGTATCTACCAGATGAAAAAGAGAAAGCAGCCTGGTTAAATACAGACCCAGAGGATCGAGAGAGAGAATATCTACCTGCTGATTATGATTCTCTTCGAAAGGTTCCCGGTTATGACTCATTTGTCAAGGAGAAATTTGAGCGCTGCCTTGATTTGTATTTGGCCCCCAGAGTCAGAAGGAGTAAACTAAATATCGACCCTGAAAGTTTGCTTCCCAAGTTGCCCAGCCCAGAAGAGCTGAAACCTTTCCCGTCAACCTGCGCAACTCTATTTCGTGGACACAGTGGGCGTGTTCGGACACTGGCCATTGATCCAACTGGGGTCTGGCTTGCAAGTGGTGGTGACGATGGTACAGTCCGTGTGTGGGAACTTCTTACGGGCCGACAGATCTGGAGTGTGAAGCTGAGCGATGAAGAGCCTGTCAACGTTATCCGATGGAGGCCTTCGAAAGATGCTGTGGTTTTAGCAGCTGCCACTGGAGACAGCATCCACCTTATTGTCCCTCCGATACTCGATCCGGAAATGGAAAAGGCTAGCCTTGACATTGTTGATGCTGGATGGGGTTACGCTAAAACGTTGACCTCAGATAGCACGAAGAAGACGCCAGTACAATGGACTCGTCCTTCACCCTCACTTCTCGACTTCGGTGTCCAGGCTGTTATCTCACTCGGTTATGTGGCCAAGTCTCTCTCCTGGCACCGACGCGGCGATTACTTCGTGACCGTATGCCCCGGCACAGCCACCCCTGTCTCTCTCGCGATCGCAATCCACACCCTCTCCAAACACCTCACGCAGCACCCCTTCCGCCGTCGCCTGAAGGGTGGCGGTCCACCCCAAGCCGCTCACTTCCACCCATCCAAACCAATCCTTTTCGTCGCAAACCAGCGTACTATTCGCTCGTACGATCTTTCCCGCCAGAGCCTCGTCAAGATTCTCCAGCCAGGTGCCCGGTGGATCTCCTCCTTTGATATCCATCCGACCTCCTCTACCACCTCTGGCGGCGACAATCTAATTGTCGGCTCTTACGATCGCCGCCTCCTCTGGCACGATGTCGACCTCTCTCCGCGTCCGTATAAAACGCTCCGTTATCACCAGAAAGCTATCCGCGCCGTGCGGTATCATTCCTACTATCCACTATTTGCTGATGCTAGTGATGACGGCTCTCTCCAGATTTTCCACGGAAGCGTCACGGGCGATCTGCTGAGTAATGCGAGCATCGTCCCGTTGAAGGTCCTCCGTGGCCATAAGGTCACAGGAGAATTGGGTGTTTTGGATCTAGATTGGCATCCGAGGGAGGCATGGTGTGTCAGCGCAGGTGCTGATGGAACATGCCGGCTGTGGACATAAGATTTTCTGCCTTATATATAATGCTATGGGCTTCATTCAAATGATTGGACTTTCGATCTTGCATGATTGGCAGACATCATTTCATCCATTGATTTCAATGTTCCTTGATATAGATATAATAAAAAGACTTTTTATGTTTAGAGTACCGCGAATGAAAAATGGCGGAAAAATATTCGTAGGGAAATTTTATTTTCCCCAACCGATGCTTCTATTTGCGTATCTATAGATATCAGATTCAAAATAAAACTCATGATAATCATCTAAAATGCTCAGTTACCAGTGGACAGAGGTTTTATGATTCACTATAAGTGAGGGTTTCCAAAAGATATACGTCTAGATAACATTCCCACCTTCCCAATCCCTCCTCAACTTCTCATACTTCCTCAAATCCGACACACTAGGCCTAATTCCCGCTTTCGCCGCCACGAAGTCCTCGAAACGTATCGTATCCCGCCGCTTTATGGCAGAATAGCCAGCCCGACGTAACAACGATCCCAGATCAGCACCGCTAAACCCTTCACACGACCTCGCCAACCCTTCAATATCATCCGAGAACTCAATTGGCAATTTCCGCAGCAGCGTCTGCAGAATTTCCACCCGCTCATCAGCACTAGGCAGATTTACAAACAACAAGGTCTCCAGCCGGCCCGGCCGCAGCATAGCCGGATCGATAATATCCGGCCGATTTGTGGCGGCGATGACGTATATACCCTGCCGCGCGCTACCCAGCCCATCCAGCTCGGTGAGAAGGGTATTGACGACACGCGCGGAAGCTTCAGAGAGCGTATCATCGCGGCGGGGGACGAGGGCGTCCAGTTCATCAAAGAAAATGACGCAGGGGACCGAGGAGCGGGCGCGCACAAAGACCTGCCGGACGGCGCGTTCGGATTCGCCAACGTATTTATTCAGCAGCTCCGGGCCCTTGACGCTGATGAAGTTGGCGCGAGACTCGTTGGCGACTGCTTTGGCGAGGAGAGTCTTTCCGCAGCCTGGAGGGCCCCAGAGCAAAACTCCTGTTGGGGCAGTGATGCCGACGCGGGCGTATATGTCTGGGTTGCGGATGGGTTCGACTATTGCTGTGGCGAGTTCGTCACGGACGCCGGATAGGGCGCCGATGTCTGCCCATGTTGTGTCTGGGATGGTGGCGAAACCTTCGCGCTTAGAGGACGGTTGGATTTTAGGTAGGGCGGTGAAGAAATCTGTGTTGGAGACTGAGACTGTTTGTGCTTCGGAGTCGAGAGGGGTTTCGCGGGCGTGTTTGATGAGGCGGCGGAGTTCGAGGATTTTGGGGCTGATGCTGCTATTGCGGTTACCACCATCTTCATTTGCAGTGTCTCCTATGTCCATTTCATCGCCTGTATGTGATTTCAGGAGTTCAATATATCGTTTTATGGCTGCCGATCCAGCGGTGGAGACGAGGTCGTTCAGATCAGCACCGACAAATCCGGGGGTTCTTTTTGCCAGGAGCTTGAAGTCCAGATCATCTGCCAGGTTCATGTCCCTTGTTAGAGTACGAAGGATTTGCTCCCTCACGGGCTCGCTCGGGACGGTAAGATTGATCTCCTTGTCAAATCTCCCACCTCGCCGTAGCGCAGCATCCAAGCTATCTGGTCGATTCGTAGCTGCCAATACAATCACAGGTTTTCCATCCGTTTTTTCCAAAGCCAAATCATCCATGCAAGTAAGTAATTGGGCAACGATACGTTTTTCCATTTCCCTCTGAGCACTCTCGCGTTTAGGGGTGATCGCGTCGATTTCGTCAATGAATATGAGGCATGGCGCAACCTTCTTTGCCTCATCGAAATGTTCCCGTAGTGCCTTCTCGGATTCTCCAGACATACCAGAGACTATCGACGGCGCTGATATTGCGATAAACGGCACACCAAGCTCCGCTGCAAAGGCATTGGCAATCATGGTTTTGCCACAACCAGGTGGGCCGTGAAGCAATACCCCCCGGGGAGGTTGCACTTTCGACGAGGAATAGACCTGAGGGCGTGTCATGGGCAAGACTAGAAGGTCTTCAAGTTCCTGAATTATATCGTCCACTCCGCCTAGATCCGCCAAGTTTACATGAGTAGGAGGTGACCTGTCAATATTGCTTTCACCCTTTCTTCGTTTAGGATGCGACTCCCCGCCAGCCTGCCGTCGCTTATTTGATATAGCTGTAGGCACTGGCGATGCTGAATCAGTTCCTGCCACATCCACTGGTTTCTTGGGCATCGCTGGCATCTTTGATTGAGTGTCCCACATCCCCACGATACTCTTGTTCATGCGATTAGAATCCTTGATACGATCAGCAAATCCCATCAATGCCAATCCAGGAAAAAATTTTCCAGCGAGTAAGCAAGCATACTAGACTTTCATTCTTCTCCTCCAATCCTTCGAAATCTCCGTTAACCGAATCCGATTCCTCATCGCCAAGCGCATCCGTTTTGACTACCTCCAGTACCCGTTCGATACTGTCTTCCAGCAATTTCTTCCCTCTTCGATTGAGACTAGAATTTGACCGTTTTATCCGCTCGTAGACAAACCATGGAGTCAAGCGTCCATTTTCCCCTTCTAAGTGGAGGTCGTCGGCAATCTTGCGCACTATTTGATATACCTTGTTTGCGATAGGAAGGTCAAATCACATATTCGTGTAAAAAAAAAAAAAAAAAAAAAACGGAGATTCATGAGCATACCTCTTTATCAAGACCATGCCCGAGCGTTGGTCTACTACCACGGTTTCTCGGAGCCATACAGCAGTGGGAAGGCCGTCAACGGTCCTCTCTTTCTTATTTCTCTCCCGGGGAACTTGTGATCTTCTGTATAAAATTCGATATCTTTAGTAGAAATCTCGAGGTGTGGAAAAATGATAGACCGAAATCAACGATCCAGAGTCATGTGACTTGCGCCTGCCATCGAGCATTTGCTTCTAGTTATAGAAAAAAAAAACCATTGAGCCGAACACTCAGATATATTACTTGAAGAAAAATAAACCGTGGCTTTCTACAGAGCTTTATCTTGACTTTTACTTCACTTGCTTTGAGCCAAAATTGTACATACATCTCGGAGAATCGTCAACGACTATCAGCCTTATCTTATCAATCTGGAGTGTTCCGCTGTAATACGGCCATGTATTAATGTTACCGCATCTCCCTTGCCTTCGCTTGCCTGACCAGACCAAAAACCACCAAAACTTCCTCTTCACTCCCACAAGAAGGATGTTACAACAATGGGCAACACATCCAGCTCGCAGAAAATATCAGCTCAGGACAAGTATGGCTTTCCCCCCTTCCAACAGACCCCCGTAATCCCCTATCACCCACGGCCCCCCCAGCAGATTCCTAACATACTTCTCCGCCTCCCCTTACATGCCCAAATCCTATGATCTATTAAGCTTACCGCTCAACCGCTCAACCTACTCCACAGAGCAATCCTTGACCTAAAAAACCAACGCGACAAACTCCACCAATACCAAAAACGCATCACCGCTCTCACAGACCGCGAAACCCAAATCGCGCGAGAATGCCTTGCCCGCAACGACCGGTCACGCGCCCTGCTGGCTCTCCGCCGTAAGAAGTACCAGCAGTCCCTACTGGCGAAGACAGACGCGCAACTTGATCAACTAGAGCGGTTAACGGGCAGTGTCGAGTTTGCCCTGGTGCAGAAGGATGTGCTGTTTGGGCTGAGCCAGGGGACCAAGGTGCTGCAGACGATCCATAAGGAGATGGGGGGCCTCGAAGCGGTGGAGAAGTTGATGGGTGATACAGAAGAAGCCAGGGCGTATCAGGAGGTTCGTTTTATATCTTATGTCTCCGTTGTCTTGCCCTTAGTTATCCTGTATTGCTTTTTGAACGTTACTGTCCATTCTTGTGCTCATACGCCCTGGATTTCAACAGGAGGTCAGCCGCATGCTGGGTGGCCAAATGTCCAACCAAGACGAGGACGAGGTAGAAGATGAGCTCGAGGCAATGGAGTTGGAAATTTCCGGCCCGGTCAGTCTTCCGGATGCGCCTACATCGGCGCTGAACGAGGAGGCGGAGCTGGAGAAACAGGAGAAGGCCAAACAGCGTGCCAAAGCCAGGGCGAGGGCGAGGGAGAGGGCGGCCGTGCCGATGGAAGCTTAGTTGGTGTTGCCCGTTGGCTCCTCTTTTGATCCTTTCTTTTGTTTTTCGTCTTGCATAGCGATTTTATGTTGGCGTTAGATGGCATATATTACATACATAGTTCATCCTCTTTTTACTGTAGCTCCTGGCGTCCAGGTTCTCAAGAGCGGGATATCTTTGTGAAGTGCCTGGTTCCCTATATATTGCTGGTGGTTTGCATTTACGTTTACATCTACATCTATATTATCCTTGCCCGCGTGTGGCGTTTTGTTCCTCAACCCCTATCTAGAGACGAATTTGAGCGACACAGAAACAGTCATAACATAATCTCTATGGTGCTGCACTCATATGCTAAGGAACGAATATAATTGTATTACTAATAATTGCAAGAAGGGAATGGAATTTCAACAACATGAAAGGAGGGGGAGAAATAATTAATTAAGAGCGTTGCCAGACAAATAATCATACCACATTTCGTCGTCATCAACACATAAAAGCCCTCGCTTCAGGGGACCCCTCCCTGCCCGCACTGACATCAGGAAGAGTGAAGCCCCTTACCTGCCAGGCCCAATAGTCCTCCCCACCCCCTGCACCCCCTGGATAACGGCATGATCCCTCGGGTTCGCCGCAGCCTCGTACAAAAACGTCACGGGCTCCCTATTCAATGCCATATGCTGTCCCTTAAACCCCACATACGAAACCCGCGTCACTTCCTCCTCACCCTGGCTCCAATTCTCCTCGAAAAACAGCGTGATGGACGTTGTGGTGTTGAACTGCGCTCTGTTCAGGGGAATCTCGAGCACATCTGAGGTAGGGCCGGTGAGGGTTTGAGGCACGGAGAGGGTCTGGGTTGGGGCTAGATCTGCGGCCGTGGAAAAGTCGAGGTCTGGTCTGTTGCGGAAAAGTTTTACAGTTTTGGGTGCTGAGGCGGTTGGGGCGGAGAAGAGGAGGAGGGAGTGGAGTTTTGTTTGGCCCGTGAAGCTACGCGAAGTGGGGTCAGTTAAGGGAAGCCCGAATTATTGGTTAATGTTTGAGAGAGTGATTGTATTCCTCTTGTTGCTCATGCATGGATGGTTGTGGAAGGGAAAGGTATATAACAGTATTTGTTTGGTGGGATGGAGGGGTTGAGAAATTAAACTAACGGGATATACATGAGCAATTGCTCATCAACATCACTCTCCAACTCCGGTAGCTCGTCTAGCCGTTGCGCCCATGTTTTTTTCACGATGGCAGCGCCAGACTTGGACTCTGCTTCGTTCAGGGTGACGATGCCATCGAAGTCGATTTGCTGGTAGAGATTCGATTGGAGGGCGGGGGTAATGTCGGAGGAATGGTCGTGGTCGTGGTGGCCATCCTCCCCGTGCTCATGGCTATGGCTGTGATCGTGATCGTGGTGATGGGGCATTTTGATTGATTTCCATCCGAGGGATGTAGTATGGGAAAGGAATGCAATCCTTGTGTTGCTGTGATTTGTGGGAGTGGACGTGGTGTGGTCTGCCGGTGACGCTTGCTTATGATGTCAGAACTCGCGTCGAAGCAGGCAGAATGAGGCAATGCAGATAAATAACAACAGCACAGGGAATAATCAACTGGGAGGACGACTTCCAGGGTTTGCTTCGAGGGGATCATGTACGTAAATGTACTCTTCTATCCAATTGGCTAAGGGTGTCTTTAAATTCCAAATTCTTAAATTAATGTTATTTTGTTTGAAATAGACTAGTTATATGGTTTTTGTACTGTACAAGCTCAAAATCACGGTTCGTCCACCTTAACTCGCCCAAGCCCGGGCATCCTGCTTAGATTAGAGGATTAAAAAACTTAGGTGTATTTATTTATCACTGTTTAACTTGGTAGTAATCCGGTGCATACTCGAGTAGCCAAGACTTCTCGATTTTGGTAATATCTCGAATAAATGTCTTGTTCCCTGTCTGCAAGATTTCATGAAAGATTACCCAGTCTGCTTTGCGGTTCTACATTATGATGCATATCATCAGCCATCACGAAGTACGGAAATGACAATATTTATATATATGAACAAGAATAAGGGACCAAAAGCAAAGGACAAATTGCCACTTACAAACATCAACGAGCTGGGGTGGGCATGCAGTGTGATGTCACCACTGATGGGCTTAAAACTGCCATCTGGCTGCATCTTTGCCGCATGTGCAAAATATCCGGTTGTAAGACAGCGCTGGATTTGCTCTGATGGCGCGGGGCTAGATGAAGAGAGGCTTTCATCAACCTGAATGCCAAATCGTTCAAGGTACCGTTTGAGCTGTGCACGAATGCTAACAGCCTTTGACATAGATTTGTAGTTTAGACAATTATCCCGGCACCACTTGGAGTCCTTCTTTCCCTTGGTGACAAATGCTTGGTAAACATTTAAGTAGGTTAAGTGGTCTCCTTCATCCACAGCAAATTTTCTGCGGGTGCTCTCAAATACCTTCTTTTCGTCAGCCTTCTCGAACCAGACCGTCCCTTGCAGACTCGTCATCGCAGCAATTGACAGAATCTCACTCAGACACTTAAAGGACGGCGCACCAAGCAGAACCTTGGCCATCATAGGCTCCACTGCAAGTTCAGCCATTTGGATTCCGAGCGGGCGTGCAAGTTTCGCATAGTCGTCGACAGCTCCGAGGGAATACAGTAATTCAAAACCACGAACAACGAGCTCAGACGGAGGGGGAGTAAGAAAGTCAAAGCGAACGATGTTGTCAATGCCCAGCGCTTTGAGCTGCAGAATCATAGGTGCAATGTTGGAGCGTTGGATTTCCGGAACCGTGACTTCTGGAAGTGATTGGTAAGACGTCTCAGTGTAAAGACGGAAGCATTTTCCTGGTTTGGTCCGTCCTGCACGTCCAGCTCGTTGGGTTGCAGATGCCTTGGAGATAGGGGTTGGGGTCAATGTCTCTATTCCAGTATTTGGATCGTATGCGCGGAGTTTTGCAAATCCGCAATCGATGACATACACAACTCCATCAATGGTGACGGAAGCCTCGGCAATATTGGTGGATACAATGACTTTGCGAGTCTTCTCAGGGGCGGGCTCAAAGACGTAAAGTTGCTGTTCAGTAGTGAGTCCGGCATAAAGGGGCAATGGAAGCAGGTCTGGAGCATTGCCATGTAACGAGTCTGCACGCTCCGAGATTTGCTGGACTACAGTGTCGATTTCCTCCCTTCCCGTGAGGAACACCAATATGTCCCCGTCAGGTTCACTGGTATGGATATCAAATACAGTTTTGATCGTTCTTTCCATATAATCTTCGGCTGGTGTCTCAAGAAATAAGCAGTCCACAGGATACATCCTCCCTTCTAAGGTGATAATTCTGCCGATAGAGCCACCCAGCTTATCCTCGCTTTCAGGGTTGAATTCATCCCCAGCAAAAAAACGCAAAAATTCTTCTGCCTGTAACGTAGCACTGCTAATCACGATACGTAATTCAGGTCGCCGTTTCCTAATTTTCTTGAGCACACCGAGCAAGATATCGGTGCTTATGGAACGTTCATGGGCCTCGTCGACCATAATAACAGAATACCGGGAGAGCAAAGGGTCAACCAAAGCTTCTCGTAACAGCAAACCGTCGGTCAGGAACTTGATCCGTGTTAATGAGGAAGTCACATCCTCAAAACGTATCGAATAGCCTACATCTTCCCCCACTTTACATCGCATCTCCTCTGCTACCCTCGTTGCGACTGTGGTCGCAGCCACCCGCCGAGGCTGGAATGGCACACTTTAGCTAACCGAGCATCCAGCAAAAGGAAAGAGATTTATAGAAGAATAGAAGTAGACCAAAACAAAACCTACCTGAGTGACAGCAATGATCTTCCCCGCAGAACACCATCCTGCCTGGTCGAGAAATTGGGGCAACTGGGTAGTCTTGCCGCTACCTGTTTGACCCACAACAATAGTCACAGGATAGGTTTCTATCAGGTACAGAAGAGATTGCCGGTGGCGTGCAATTGGTAGCAGCGCTGCAGGCTTATACAGCGACGGGATGAACGCAGCTGAGAGATCCAAGTCTGATGCCATTGAGAAAGCAGTTGGATGTCCAACTGATCTCAACTCAAAAAGGCAGCCAGAATATATCCGTATGATCCATATTTCAGTGGCCAGACCGCGGTAGAGCCCTTCTATCCCACCAAGGCTGGAGATATTTACTCGGCCATTGCAGAGTTAGCCACTCTTCAATGTTCGTGTGTACATTTTACTAGATCAAGACCAAGGCAAAGATTCCACGCGGCGCTTACCTCAGCCATGGGTATTAATAGTTTCTCCGGACCGATGGCGTGGCTGAGGCTCGAGGCTTGGTGCGTGACGTATTAGGAATGGCGTCAGCTGTGGCCGTGATCATGACGCTATTCCGGATCAGACTAGCTTATCTCAGCTTCCAAGGTTGAGCCCGAAACGCAGATAGTTAGATAAACAGGAAGCGCAACCCGACTCAGCTGCCTTGTCTTGCGATTCATATATCCCTGAGAGTGACCAGTTGTCTTCGTCCCATATCCGCACTCCACTAGATATTTGATCGCAATATCTACAACCTTATCGTTAAACAAAATACCGTCGCCATGGCTGACGGAGAAAAAGTCGTAGGTGCTTGCCATGTCTAACCCCACACTCCCTCTATCCAACTGATTTTTGACCATAGAATACACCACTGAAGGCCTTAGCTTCCCAGAGCAATCCTCCGGAGTCTCCAACTACAGCTAGGCCTCTGGACTTTGACGATGAATCGCAGGAGTCCGGCGTGACCCCAATACAGCCAACTTCAGCGTCCAAAGCATCCTCACAATTGACACCAGGCGGCAACGATGGCCCCCCACCAAAACCACCCCGACCACTCAGCCCCATGCAGCAAGCAGAGAGCACTTTAAAAGAGGCGTTTCCCAGTATCGATGCCAGCGTTATAAAAGCTGTTTTGGTGGCTAGTGATGGGAATGTTGAGAGATCATTCCATGCGCTGCTCGGTATGGAAGCCTAGCCAGCACGGATAGGGGTTAAACAGTATCTCATGTTTCTCTTACTATAGGCATGTCGGACCCTGATGCGCAAGTGGATCTGCCGCCTACGATGCCCCCGCGGCCACCCCGGAAGGATTCCCCCACTCAACGACAACTCGAAGCCGATGAAATGTATGCGCGTCAGCTTGCGGAGCATTACAGCGGAGTGGGCCAACGTCATAGAGCCCCGGAATCTTCGTGGGACCATGAACCGCATTTGCCGAGGCAACGCAGGGAGACTGGATTAAAACCCAATGAACTCCATGATGACAGAGAGCATAACTTTTTTGATGGTACTGTTGTACTTTCTAAAGTTCTTCATTTATCTGGTCTAAGTCAGTCCATCATACTAACAAAGGCGCGTTGCCGCACCAGATGATCTACCGATAATTAAGGAGAACATTCGCAAGGGATTCCTAGAGACGCAGACAAAAGTTAACGCTTGGGTTCAAAATTTCAAGAAGAAGCTTGAGGGCGATGACGAGGAGGATGAATATGGAAATCCACCTCCCCATCCAGCACAGGGATATGCCCAAGGATACGGCGACACTCAGACCTATCGCACAAGGCGGAGCGGCGAGGCCAGGCGAAGTGGTGACCGCGAACGGTACGATGCCGACCCTCAGGTCTTAGGTGACGACTTCTCCGCATTAGAGCTGAGAGATGCTGAAGGTAAAGGCCTTTCCTTCCAAGATTCATCTGCAAACCAACATTCTACGCAAGTTATCCTCTAATCTGAAGACTATTTATACTTACATATCACAGCCCATCCACCACGCTCATCGCGACCCCTCGCAAACCCCGATCTCTTCAAGCCCAACTCACCATCACCTGACCGTCGAAAAGTCTCTTTCCAAGAGGGACCTCCTGAGGAAATACACGATGCTTATGGCCCCGGCTCTGCATCTGATAGAAGCAAGCAGCCGTCATCCACTGGTGGTAGCAATAAGTCCAGCAAATGGCAACCACTCTCTACAGTTGAACCTTCACCAGTTGCAGACAACGATCCATTCAGCCTTGGTGACAGCGACGACGAGAAGGAGGTTAGGAATAACAATAAAGATCTTAAGCCCGACGATGCTGAGAGGGTGAGGAAGGCTACTGCAGAAGCTATGGCGGGGGATATTGGGACTGATTCTCCAAAGGCTGGCAACAAGAATAAGCCCGCTGGGGGAACTTAGACAGGGCGGGGCTCCAAGTTACTTTGTTTTTATTTTTATAGTTTGTCATACTTCTTGACTTTTGCTGTATATTCCTCCATTTCGTTTCGCCCCATACTTTTACTGTATCCTGGGTAAACCAGAACCTACCTTTGATCTTCTTTCCCAAATTGCAGGCTCGCACAACATGTGCGCGGAGAGCGCTTATTTATGTCACCCGAGCATTTTAGAGCGGCTTTTTACCCATTTTATCTATTATGATTGTTCCCTTTCTTTTTGTGAATTTTGTCAATGCGAGACGGCGGGAGGGGCCCCCATTTTGATTTTGTAATTGATGTCTAATTATTCCTTTTCGATTGACTATATCGCCAAAGTATCCTTCCCCCCCCCCTCCCTGGGTTATCCCCTTCGGTTTCCACATTCTGACAACAAGTGCAAGCTCTGGCTACCCAGCCCTGGCGGCATGGTAATCCATTTTGTCACCGTTTCCCCCCTCTGCGATGTATAGTACCGTTATGTACATACCGAATATAATCAATCACATCCATCCAGATGGTCTTCGAAAGTTGCCCTGGCTACCCCCGGCTCTCTTTCTCTCATTTGTTAGCAGCCAGAAGAATCTCAGAATGGAATGAATACAAAGTAGATGGTGCTACTAACTCAAGCGGAGGGTTAAAGAAAGAAAGAAAAATCAAAAATCAAAAAAAAAAAATCAAAAAATCAAAAAGAAAACGAAAAAAGAAAATAGCTAGCTAGATATGGGAATGTGGGAACCCCCCGAGGGCCTATTCTATGCACGCAGCAGATGTAAAACTGATAGATATCAAATCAAACCGGGCAGCAGAACCACACACACACACACACACACAAAAAAAAAAAAAAAAAAAACCCCTGTTGAATATCCTAAATTAAGTATTATACATACAGATGAAAATAATGAGCCCATCCCGCGCACATTAAAGGAAATACATTGTTATCAAACTCCCCAAAACAGCACCTTGGGGAAGAAGAGGAGGGGGGGGTGGTTAGGAGGAGGAAAGGGCCTCATATAAACCGTCCTCCCACAACACCAATACATATGCATGCATACAACGCGCGGGATACCCACTTTGAATCCAGGGACGATTACCTTCGCAGGAACAAAACATCCCATACAGAACTAAGCCAAAATCAGAGGGGAGAAACGGAGAGAGGGAAAAAAAAAAAAAAAAAAAAAAAAAAAAAAAAAAAAAAAAACCTTCCTCCTTTCCGTCCTTCCACGAAAAGGTGGGGGGGTTATGGGAACGGGCAATATCGAATCACCAAGGAACACACACACACATACTCTCTCTCTCTCTCTCTCCATTCTTTGCCATCATTCGGAGCAACGATAAATTGCACACACGTCCATCCAGAGGAACCGGGGAGAATAGCGTAGTTCAGATAAAGGGGGGAAAAAAAAGGGTGTTAAACGCATGACAACATTGCTATTCATGCACTCCTCTTCCTTACTCCACCGCAGCGGAGGCGGCGTCTGCTGCAGCACTCGATGTCGTCGTTGCAATTGCAGTTGCGGCCTCTCTGCGCAATTCTTTAATGACGGCCTGCAGAGGTATCGGGTTATTATGCCATATTATGGGGTGAGGTTGGATAACTATGGGATTTTTCTTTTTTGCTTTTTTTTCACGCTAGCTATGGAGAGGAGCTGAAGCGCATGAGGGGTAGCTGAGGTGAAGGGAGGGGAGGGGGGGACAAAAATAGAATAGAACCACCAACACAGAGCAGGTGTGTATACGTACAGCCAAAGCTTCAGGATTCACGCCGTTCTCGATTAGGGAGACGCAGAGGGATAGCTCCGTTCGGTCGAGGTGGGTATTCTAGAGGGACACGGTGAGCGAGAGAAATAGAAAACACAAAGTCATATGGAAGGGGATTTTTTTGGTTTGATTATTTGGGACTTGATATATATATATTTCCTCATTTTACTTTCTAAAAACAGATCTATACATGTATGAGCGTTTTTTTGGGGGGGGAGGTAATGGAACATACCAGGATCGTGGATATTTCATGAAGGATATCAACAACTTCGCGCGCGGCTTGTCGTTTGTCGTCCTGTTGTTGCTGTTGCTGCTGCTGCTGGTGTGGAGGCGGGACGGGCATGGCTTCGTTGGCGTCTTTTCCAGTTTCTTTCTTTCTCTTCTCTTTGCTCTCAAATATAAACTATTCCCCTACGTACTAGTACCGGTGAAGGGTTTCGGCGACGATGTTTGGATCAATAAAGTTATCGGATGTTTTTTGGCCTAAGAATACTAGTATTTAGCGCGTTTTTTCTCCACATGGAAAAATAAAAAAAAAGCCCGAGATCTGGACCTTAGCTTCGACCCAACTTGGCTGCGGAAGCTTCCATCCTTCCCAACTCAGGGACGACCAGAGCTTCCAGATACTTATCCTGGCATGTCACCCGGGCCCGACCTTGCCCAGGTACAGGACCCGGTATATCCAAAAACCATGTCCCACGCCCTAACAATCCACGACCTCGACTCGATCTCCCACAAGCACCTCGCCCTCGAAACCCTCGCCCAAATCACGCGCATCGAACGCAAAACTTTCCCCGCCTCCGAGGCCTTCGATTTCTCCGACCCGTCGCTCTGGCGCCGCAGACCTAACACGTACGTTCTGTATGCGACGCTCGCAGGTGATGCAGATATAGCTGCGTCTGCGTCTACGTCTACGGCTACAGCTGTTTCCACCATCGCAAAGGGACCCAAGAGGATATCATCAACCGCCACAGCCCCATCCCCAGCCGCAGCCACGGTCATAGCCTACGCCCTCTACGTCCGCCAAAGGGGCACCGCGCTCCTGCACAAGCTGTGCGTCGCAGAGCCCTTCCGCGGTCAGGGCGTTGGCAGACAGTTGCTGACGCATGTGATTGGGCAGCAGCGGAGCCAGCGGAGCGGAAGGGGCTGTCTGGCTGTGCAACTGTGGGTGGATGAGAAGAGGGAGGCGGCGCGGCGGCTGTATGGGAGCTGCGGGTTTGTGGAGGTGGAGGTGGTGGAGGATTATTATGGGCCTGGGAGGAAGGGTTTGAGGATGGTGTTGGGGTTGGAGGGGGATGGTGGATGATGGGGGGGATGGTGTGTTGTTCTGCAGCAAGAGCTAAGTTCTCTAGGAATATTCTATATCCTATCTACTATCTATGAAGCCATTACTTCACATCATGTATGTACTCACTGTTCACAACCAGGGGGTCTTATAATATGGCGTGGATGCGCGACGGATGTCTAGCCCATAAACTCATGTCTATGGCCAAGAGACAGCAAGGCGTGGAAGAGTGGAGATTACTCCGAAGAGCTGACAAGAAAAGGGGATTGATTGTTTTGACTGGCAATCTCAACGCAAGGTGAGCTGAGGACAGATAGTAAGCAACTAAAGAAGAAAATAATGAAATAATGATCTTCTTGGGGGGGTGGGAATGTTCAATTTTTTTTGGCATACAATTATCCAGGCTGTTTGCATCAATGATTCGGATCGTTAGTCTTGATATGGCTTACACTGGGTTGGTTTCTGAGATATCACGACGGCCATCTGGAAGGGTTTTTGGGCATGGTATAAGTTGGGCTTTTACGCATTGATGCCTATGGAATTTTGTTGATCCTTTTTGATGAAAAGACGGCAAAGCTATCAAGGCTGCTGGTTAATCTCGAATACACACATATTGGGTAACTATTGAACTTCCCCGCATAAATTTCGTGCATGTTCAGGGACTTCTTGTCCCACGCCGCCATAGCTCTTGCCAGGGCCCGCCCATGTGAATAACTAACTTACCCTTGGACATACTGCCTTGTCTGTCATTGATTGCGAACACGATGGATATTTCACGCCCGGTGTATGTATGTATGTATGTACTATCATGGGATATTAATAGTAGCAGGTTTCATTTTGACTTTTCGCCGCAACCGGGTTTAAAGTCATTCTGCAGCGTCCGTTAGCGCCCACCGTGTGGGAGGCGAACTTGTTTGTTCCCCCTTGGTTCCCCCACACAAAAAACACAAGAGACAAAGACATACCCCACCGTCAATGAGAGGGTGGCAGTCTAGGTTCTGGGGGTAGATTATGCACCTCAATAGGGATACGCGGTAGATGGCATGGGATGGACGTGCGGCTGGCTGGCTGGCTGGAGGAGGGGTTTGACTGCCGAACGGGAGTCAATATACAAGTAGAGAGTATCCATACATATTTCATGAGAGAGAGAGAGAGAGAGAGTGTGTGTGTGTGTGTGTGTGTATACGTGTATTCCAGCCGTTAGTGATATGTTGAATCATAAGATCCATGCCGGGACCTCACCAGATGGCGGGAGTCCCTGGAACATCCACTGGCAGCAGCCGGAGAGGCGTGGAGAGAGAGGGGTGGAGAGGGGTGGAGAGGAGTGGAGATGGGCGAGATAAAGATCCATGATACATATGGCTGTCTCCATAGCTCCTGTGACTCACTCATCTTTAAATACTCCCCAGATCAGGAGAGCTTGAAGTACAGTACATACTTATTCGCCATATACATACCTGTCCTATCTCTGATGCCAGCCCAGCCCAGCCCAGCCCACACGCGACCAGGGACCACTCTCATTTGACTATCAGCATCAACAACATCAACCACAACCACACAACACCTCTACAGTAACAACAACGCCAACTAACTCCCTGCTGCTGCTGCTGCTGCTGCTGCTACTCCACCTCCACCTCCCCACAGATATCTCTCGTCTATTGCTGCTCTGCTCCCCCTGGCCCGGCTCCGCGTCCCCCGGTTTATTCCCCGAGCTGTCTGCTGCTTGCTAGTCTGCTCCGTGCAGGGCTGGCGCTGAAAAAACTCTTCACTGCGTCTAAAACTGCTTCCGCCTGTGTCTTCCCCTCCACGCCTCCATTCCCCCCCTCTGCGCTTTCTTCTCTGTCTGCTCTCTCCGCGCTCGCCGGCTCTCTGGATCTCTGTTCCCTGAAGCAATATCCTCCCCTCGTCAAGTTCCCGGTAAACTCTCCCACCTCCTCTACCCTCATCCCACCAGGTGTCCTGCCAAAACTTCCGCTCTCTCGTGCCTCCCACACCCCCCACCGAACAACCGAAAATTCTCCCTCTACGCTTCCATTCTCCTGCTCGACCGCATATACCCTCCTAGCGACTACTATTCTTCCCCCGTAATCCGACACACCTGTTTTTTTTTTTTCTGCAATCATGGGACAGACTTTATCACAGCCGGTGGTATCGAAAGTGAGTGTGCCCCGCTTTGCTGCTTTGCTTTTATTTTTGCTTTTCTTGCTTGTTGAAAACAGCATCCCCATCCCCCGCGCTTGAGGCCCTGGGAATGATTTTCCCCTTATCCATTGCCTTGCGATAAGCTGCATGGACCCACCGTGCTTGCTGGCTGATGGATGGTTTCGCGTGTCCTGGGAGAGTGGGCTGACCGCGGGGGAGAAGGGCTGGACTCTCTCACTCTTTCACTCACTCACTAACACACACACACACACACACACTTTCTCTCTCTCTTCCGTTTCTTTCCTGTTTCTTCTTCTTCTTCTTCCTTTTCTTCTTCTTTTTGTCTTTTTTTTTTATCTTTTCTCTTTTCTTTCCTCTTCCTTTATTTTTCCTCTATTTTATTTTTCTTTTTTGAGAATCCTGACTGGTATCAATAAAGACAATTATTTTCTTGTGTGATGTTGTGGTTCTTGCTAACGTGACGCGATATTTCTCCTCCGTGCTTGTCGGATACAGAAATCAGATGAAGGCCAGGATGAACGTGTACTCTACGGAGTGTCTGCGATGCAGGGATGGAGAGTAGGTATGGAGGATGCACACGCCGTCGTCCTCGACCTGCAAGCCCAACACCTAGACAAGGCTCACCACCCTACCGACCCTGATAAGCGTTTATCCTTTTTTGGCGTCTACGACGGCCACGGCGGTGATAGGGTCGCCCTGTTTGCGGGAGACAATGTCCACCGCATCATTACTCAACAAGCCGCTTTTGCAGAAGGGGATATTGAGCAGGCTATGAAGGATGGCTTTTTGGCGACTGATAGGGCCATTCTGGAAGGTTGGCCGCGCCCATCATCCATATACGTTCCTTCAATCAGCTTACTGTGTTTTCACTTTGTCCCGTCCTCCCTTCGTTCCTTCATTCCTTCATTCCTTCGTTCGACACTAATTGAACACCTTTTCCAGATCCAAAATACGAGGAAGAATTCTCAGGTTGCACAGCGTCTGTTGCGGTCATTTCAAAGGATAAAATCATAGTGGTATGTTCTCTGCACGGGGAGTGTGCATCAGAGATGCCACTTCGGTGGGTTTTCGCGTGTGCTAATTGCATCCGAACAGGCGAATGCTGGAGACTCAAGATCCGTACTGGGAGTCAAGGGAAGGGCGAAACCTCTATCTTTCGATCACAAGCCACAAAACGAGGGTTCGTGACTCAATCTTCCCTTCTTAACGCAGCAGCGCTTTATTATAAGTCCCCAATTGATCATTCCGGTTTTCTTACAATGAATGTGAACAGGTGAAAAAGCTCGAATAAGTGCTGCTGGCGGCTTCGTTGATTACGGCAGAGTCAATGGTAACCTCGCGCTCTCCCGTGCGCTGGGTGATTTTGAATTTAAGAAGAGCGCGGATCTCACGCCGGAACAGCAGATCGTCACTGCGTATCCTGATGTAACTACACATGAGATTGCAGAAGATGATGAGTTCCTTGTGATTGCTTGCGATGGTATGTTTCAATTTTCCGGGAGAAAGAAAGAAGAAGAAAAAAAAACCCTTTTTTATGTTTCCTAACGTGCTATTGACAGGCATCTGGGATTGCCAGACCTCACAGGAGGTTATTGAGTTTGTTAGACGGGGTATTGCTGCGAAGCAGGAGTTACATCGGATTTGTGAAAATATGATGGATAATTGCTTGGCTTCTACTACCGAAGGCGGGGGTGTGGGCTGCGATAATATGACGATGATCATCGTTGGGCTGCTCCAGGGTAAGACTAAGGAGGAGTGGTACAAGTGCATTGCAGACCGAGTTGCAAGTGGCGACGGCCCTTGCGCCCCACCTGAATATGGTATGTTTTACCTGGTATATCGGTTCCCACCCTCCCAGGAATATCGTCAAACTAACCAAGGAAAATTCCCAACCCTCCAGCTGAATTCCGAGGTCCTGGCACCCGCCGCCGTCAACTCGCCGAAGCCCGACGCGCCTTTGAATCCGACAACGACCCGCAATTCGGTAGTAGTTCAGGTAGAGTCATCCTGTTAGGTAATGGCCGCCAATTGCTAACCCACTTCAACAACGTTGATTATGATTCCTCCGATGAGGAGGATTGTTATAATATGTTCGATAATGACGAGGATGAGGAGGATGAGGATGAGGATGAGGATGAGGATGACGATCTTGAGAGCCAGGTGCGTAAAGGCGATGCGAAATCCGCTGCAGATGATACCGTCAAAGGGCCGGGAGGAAGCCCGGAATCCCAACGACAGCAACAACAGCAACAGCAACAATCGAATCGCCAAGGTACCCCTAACACGCAGTCGGAGTCACCTGCTGTAATCTCTGCATCCCCATCCTCGACGACCCCCAATGATGTTTTGCCTGGCAGAGAGAAACCGTCTACGTCATGATTTGGTTTTTTTTTCCCTTTCTCCTTCTAACCCATTTGTTCCTAAATTTAACTGGCTACTTGCTTCCATTATTTTGAACCCTTTTTTTCCCTTTCCAAATTTCTCAACAGCTTTGCCGTGTCTTCTTTTGTTTTCTATCTTTTTTTTTTTTTTTTTTTTTTTTGAAAAAATCCTGCTTTTCTCCGGGTACGGTATGGCTTTTTTTTTTTTTATCTCATTAACTTTTTTTTTATTCTTAAACCTGAGCCTCACAAACCTACTCAACCACTCAACCACGCATACAAACCCTGAGTTACTTGACGATATATATAAGTTTTTTTCTCCTTTTCTTCCCTTTTTCGTGAAAGTTCGTCCTCAACTCGATGTTTACCTTGATACTCCTCACCTACCATTATCCCTATTTTCCACTCCGCCATTTCCCCCTTTCCCCCACCCCCTGCCCACTCCCTTGCCCGCCGCGGCCCCCACACAACGTGAAGAAGTGGCCTATCAGAGAAACGGGTGAGGCTTTGAGCGAATTGAGTGAATTGCGTTGGGCTGTTTCTTGCAATTTATTTAATTTTGTTTTTTCCTTTGTTTTCATTGTATGCTTTGCGTTTATGTTTTTTCATTTCTCCTTTATATTTTTTTCATGGCAATTTTGTTTCTATGTGTCATTTTTTAGTTCTTGTCTTGTCCCTTTTCCCTGTCTCTACATTTTTTTTTACGTGATTTTCATTTTACTCTTGCTCTCTCTGTGTGATTAATTTTTGCTCTAGCTCCGGTTTATTCATCATTATTACCATCACTTCTTCTTTCATTATATCTATTATATATATATATATATGTTAAGTTCGCTTTCATATATATCTCACAGATGACACTCTCGCGGCGCAGGTCATACAAACCTCGGTTATTTATTAGGAATCATGGATTCGAATTAATGTTTGTCTCTGCCCTTCGTCAGTTCTCCATCTCGGAAAGGTATCAGCCATTACGATTACGGAGGGGAGAAAAAGATTTGATAGGTCGACTATTCTCCTGGCTGGCGTAGCATTTATGTAGCTGTAGTTAGAGGAGAAAGCGACGCAGCC
This sequence comes from Histoplasma capsulatum G186AR, assembly GCF_000150115.1. Classification (NCBI taxonomy): domain Eukaryota; kingdom Fungi; phylum Ascomycota; class Eurotiomycetes; order Onygenales; family Ajellomycetaceae; genus Histoplasma; species Histoplasma capsulatum. The sequence goes on from NW_025544807.1 coordinate 250,194, forward strand.
ACTCTCGGCCTCTTGCTGTCGCCTTGCACTTTACACGTTTTACGCGTGTGGGTAGCATTTTCCTTTCCTTTCCTTTTTTTTGGGCGCTTCTTGCTATTGATTTCCATCCTCAGTAACTTGAACAATTGAACAATTGAACTGAACTAAAGTATGTAAATAGAAGCTCTGCTGTGGCCACAGCTTAGTCATCGTCGCCGCGGGAGAAATCATAACCTCATCTTTTCCTGTTTGGGCTTTTTCCTCCTCGACCATGCAGCATTCCTCCGCCTACGCTTCCCGTTCGCATCTCCCTCCTATTCTTACACCCAGCATCCGTATCCTTACCAGCCCTCCTCCTCCCGCCGGTCTTTTCATCGCCATTGTTGCCGTCCTGGCTAGTGGATCGTCCTCCTCCCGGCCAACACCGAGCCCATCCTGCAGGCTGCTCCAACCAGTCACGCACGTCCGCAAGGAGCCCGCTGTTCCCTGCTGATTATATATATTTTTACGCCTTCTCCCGCGGGCTACGGGCCATGGAGTGTATTATGCGTCTCTTCTAGCTTCCTCGCTTGCACATCCTACCAAAAACAGATCTCACCGGCTCTTCCCTTTACACCCCCTATTTTTTTAGTTCGTCGATTTTTTTTTTTTTTTGACAAGGACAACCTTTTTATTCTCCTAGCTCCCTACGATCCGACCTTGTCTACGATAATCTGCCATTACCCCCTACCACATTTTTTTTTTTTAAAAAAAATAATAAATAATAAATAAAAGCAAAGAAGGGAAAAAAAGGCTACTGCTCACCGCATTTGATCGGGTACTTGAGGTTCCCGCCCGCTGCTTCCCATACGTCCCCTCCCAGACGGAGAGGATAAATATATCAATTTCTAACTAAAAAAATCAAGAATAAGATTAAAAAAAAGCCAACTTCTTTCTCTTCTCCTCCTTTGGCGATTAGATCATCGCCCCATATCCGCTACCAGGCAAGACAATCCACACCGTCAAATTTACTATGTCATCTTCCACCAGC
>NW_025544807.1:251467-252476 GCF_000150115.1 Histoplasma capsulatum G186AR
GACGATTTGCCATATGGAGCCGCGGAGGGCGATGACATCTACGCTCCCATCAAGGCGCAGGGCAAGTTCCTTGTTACGCAGCGGACGGAGGGTGTCAGTACGACGGGCATTATTACTCAGTATGTCTTCTTCTATCTCCTTCCTTCCTCATGTTACATTATATATAATATTACTTTAATTTTCTTTGTCTTTTTCTGCTCTCGTATTATATCTATATAACTAACAGATTTCTTTTCCCCCAACCCGCAACAGCATCGTCCGCGACTACGAAAAATACATCACCCGCCAACTGAAACGCGGCACCTCGCGCCAAGAACTCAACGTCTCCTGGCTCAAGAAGAATGAGCTCGACATCAAACGCCACGTCGCCGAGCTGCGCGATAGCATCAAGAATAACTGGTCCGCCACAGGCCAGGAGCTGGGCAAGGAGCTGCGCCAGTTTTGGCTGAATAGCCGGCCCTCGAGTCCGGCGCGAAACAGCGTGGACGGCAGCGTCGGCGGGTTCGGCTTCGGTGGTAATAATCGAGGGGCAGGGGCCGGCGCTACCAGTCCCGGGCATCACAATAATAGTAATAATAGTCATAATGGTTATTTTGGCATTGGGGGCGGGAGTCGAACGCAATTGGGGCGGTTGGAAATGCCCGGTCGATCTGAGAGCCCGGGGGTTGGGCCAGGGAGGAGCGAGGACTTTGCGACGGGCTATAGCTTAGGGTTGATAGGGGGGGTTAGGGCTTGGGTGAGTGTTTGCTTTTATTGCTTTTTCTCCTCCCGTTCCCTTCTAATTAAAATCCGCACACAACCCGCCACCAACGCACGCACACAAACACACACAACTATAAATGTTAACATCCAAGAAATTAAAAAAAATATAGATGACCCGCAGCCTCACCTCGCTCCACGATACGGACAACCATGCGGACGTCGCATTCTCCTCGCCATCCGGGCAGCGATGAGGATCCGCGAAAATGGTATAATAAGGTGTAAGGCGGCAGGTATGCGTCTACCCCGG
>NW_025544807.1:252703-331779 GCF_000150115.1 Histoplasma capsulatum G186AR
CCAAAAAGGGGGAGTTTTTCTGGGTTTAAATAAAAAAACATTTTCTTTCCCCCCCCCCCCCCCCTTTTTTTCTGTTATTCCTCTATGTACGAAGTGCTGTACACGAGTCTTTCGCTTTAATATAGATGGACGGGTGGATGGAATGGGACAATAAGTTCTTTTTTTATTTTTTTATTATTTTATTATTTTTTATTTTGAAAAACAAAACAAAACAAAACAAAAGGGGGAAAGATGGAACTTAACCAAAAAAAATAACGAGAGATCGAAGGAGTGAAAGAAAGAAAGAGACGTGCATAGTTAATTATAACTTAATGGAATGGTTTTTATATCTTTCGTATATCATTATGAATATAAAATATAATTCTTAGACAACATATATATATATACTAGGGAAATAAACGTTCAATTTTATTTTGTCTATTGTTCCAGTTTATATGTATCTATAAGGAATCAAATGTGTATAGCTTTATATAAAATCGTAACTCTCCCCCTTTTCCCACAAATGGGATGGATGAGGCCTGTTCCTTCGGGGGGTTCAAACGGCTATTTCCAATTCCAATCCCAGTCTCAACCATCATCACCATTATCATTCCCACTCTCAGAATTACAATCGTAATCATAATAATCATAATCATCATCATCGTCATCATCATCATCAACATAACCTGCCAAAAGCCCCGTCCCCTCCCCCGCCTCCGCCAACCTCGCATCCTCGATATTCCAAGATTGCGCATGTCTGGACTGTTGTCGTGAAACCCAACTGCCTTCCCCATCCCCATCCCCATCCCCATTTTCTCCTCCCACCCCCTGACCCTCAACAACAGCGTACTCATCCGCACCAGCGCCAGAACCAACGTCTTTCCTCCGCTCCTTCACCAAAGCAACGTACATCGCACTCGCCAAAATGATCATCGACCCAGCCAAGCTAACCGGCGACAGCGTCGCATTGAACACCACCTTATCATACAACACCGCAAAGAGCATCTGCGTATACACCATGGTTGTCGCCTTGGAGCCGTGCGTGGACGGCTTCGCAATATCTTCTTTCTTCACTTCTTCATCCCGCCGCCGCCCTCCTCCCCCCCGCACCCTTTCATCACTCACTACCTCGCCGACCTGGCCCCCCACCGTCCCCTCCTGCTCTACGTCCGCAGCTATATCCACACCCGCACCCGCACCCACGCCCAAAAAGCCTCCAACCTCCTTCTCCCCGTCTCCCGTAGCCGACGCGGGAGGCACGTACGACAACCCCGCCGTTAGCAAAAATTGCAACAGAAACCCGCACGCCCCAAGGCCCAGCAGGAGCAGAAGCTCCGCCATGTTGCCGGGAAGGCGGAAGCTGATGCCGGGTATCAGCGCGACGGCCAGCAGCGAGATGATCGTGGTTAGGCCGCTGAAATACGTGACGCTGACGAGCGGGTGGGCGCGCTTGCCGATGACGCGGATGGAGGTGTACGCGGCCGTCGCACCGACGACGCCTAGGAGCGCGGCGAGAATGCCGAGGGTGCGTTTGTAGTAGGCGTCGTCTGCTGAGCCTGCTGGGCTCGCTTCAACGTCCGTCGATGACCATGAAGAAGACGATGCGGATACGTGCGAAGAGCCACGAAACAACGACGCTGGCCGTGCAATTAGCACAACGCCCAGCAGCGACGCTAGCGCCGCCACCTGCTGTCTGCGCGTGAAGGTCTCGTTGGGCATGGTTAGCGAGCAGACGTAGCAGCAGCCGATGGGGGCTAGGAAAGTGAGCACGGTGGCTTCCGAGAGGGCGAGGTGGAGCAGCGAGCTGTACAGGCCGAAGACGCCGAAGAAGCCGCTGATGCCGCGGAGGAAGAGGAGGGGCCGGATAGAGCGGATGCCAAAGGGGTGTGGGACGCGGGCGTAGAGCATGTAGAGCAGGCTGAGGAGGACGGTGATGCCCATGCGCGCGAAGAGGATCTGTGAGGGGATGTTGTCAGATTGTTTCCCTTCTCTTTTTTTTCTTTTTTGAAGGTTCTTCATTGGGGGGTGGGGGCGGGGTAGAATGATCATGTCATGATATATTATCATTTATCAAAGAGTGTATACATATAAGAAAGAAGAGACGACGATGAAAAAAAAAAAGACACAGTATTACAAACCTGAAATGGATGCATTCCTTTCCCATGACTCCCATCCAATTGAAGAGTGCGGGTCATGACGTTCATCGACGCGCCGAAGAACTGAGCCAGCATTACCATGAGCATCCCCTTGCTCATGAGCCAGGATTGCCAGAGCTTGCGGCGCCATGATTGCACACGGCTCCCCTTGTTGCTGCGTTGGGGGCTGGGTGGTTCGGGACCGGTTGGCGGAGTGCGTTGGAGGAGCGGAGCTTGAGAACCGGATACATCATCGTTCGTTTTATTCTCCGGACGAATATGACAGGGTAGGATGCAGTCAGGATGCGCACAGGCTGAGGGAGCAACTCCAATGGCTGTGCGTGGGCGAGATGAAGACAATAGGCTTTCGTGTTCTCTGGCGCCGTCTCCCCGCGAAGTTTGTCCACCAGTCATGATTATTTATCTATCTTCTCTCTGTGCGTATTGCCCATCAACAGGGCCCTTTAAGGGTTGTTGGATAGATGAACACCCTGCGAAGCAATCTTGTGGGCGGGCAGTTGTTCCCAGAAGATAGGACGTGGAGTTTCTTCTTCTTCTTCCCTTTTTTTTTTTTTTTTTTTTCCAAACTGCAAATTGTCCTTTTGGAGAATATGTTCATAGAGCGGTCTATGCGCCAGGCACAACGCACAGGAAACTAAAATCCGCACGAGAGGGGAGACTTCATCCCCTCCATTTTCCTCAGCGGGAGAGCTAACCAGAGAGAGGGAGAGAAAGAAAAGGAAAAGCCGAGACGCATATAAAATACACTCGAAGACACGGCGGGGAGAGAGGCGCTGTTTATTAAATAAGTGCAATGAATGAAATTCTGGCTAATGCATCCACGGCTAGCAACAAGAAGGAACATGGGCCCGTACCCTGCAGCAGTGAACAGTTGATGCCGATTAGACGAGGAATATGCGTATGGCGCATCGATTCATTGTTTGAAATATAGGCAGCATTTAAGCTCGGATTCAACCAGTCAGCCGGCTTCTGAGGATTTTAGTTTATTCAGATATCTATCTATATCAGCTCTGAGATCACGTCTGTGCAAGATGCGCCCACCACGGCTCTACCGCAGCACGTAACTAGAAGGTAAGCCGTGGATGCAAGCTTGAAACGACATTTAAATTAGCTAGCTAGTTATTGCGAATATGCATGGGCGGAATACTAATATCCTCGGATATTGCTTTCCAAGGAAGTGTGCTTTGACCCTCGTTATCGGGCTTCTGCATAGTTATTTGGCGGCGGGGAACATGGGCCCTCTGGTTCAGATTGGAATAAAAAAGCAAAGAAGAGGAAGAAAGGCAAAAAGCGTAGGGAGTTCACAACTCAACGACAGGCTCTCGTTGTGGTAAGGTCTCCTGGTCTCATGCATGAGCATCGGGCTCAGTATGTATTCTGAAATATTCTGGGGGGATCTAATTACAGAGTGGCTGATAATTTACTCGAGTAGTAAAAATGATGGCGGTTGATGAGACCAAAATGTATTGCGTCGTGGCATACGGCTATAAATATAGTTGTGCAAGGTTATTAATAAACTAACTGGGAGGATTTCCCTGGAGGGTATATCATGAGTACTCTTGAAGGAAAAAGACAATGTCACCACATTAACACGGCAAGCAAACTCATACAAAAGTAAACGTATCTCCTCCTTTCTCAATTAGCATGTTTCCCAACCTCTTTGTTCCAACGATCCTCTCCATTTTCAAAGCATCCCACTTTGAGAATAGCGCTCGAACTCCACCCTCCGCTGCCTCCGCTGCCCCTGCTGGATCCAAGCCCAGGAAACCTACAATCTCCGCCCAGAAAACAGGGTTCTCCGGAACACCATACATAATCACCCTCTTCACTCCCCGGATTTGGTAACGGCGGAAATGGTGGGTTCGTTCCGTGTAGAGCAGGGCCGAGTGGCGGCCGCTGAAGAAATGTGTGCGTGCGCGAGCCACATCACGTACAGAGGTGTATTCCGATATGGCGCCGAAAGAGAGGTTTTCCGTCTGCGACGAGGTTGCAAGGTAGTTGCGGACACGGACAAAGTCTAGGTAAGATGGGATGAAGATTAAAGTTCCCGATGCACTGGGGTTCCCTCTGCCGCCCGTCGAGCTACGGACGAGAGGCGACAGTACAGCATTTGTAAAGTACTTGAAGCGGTTTTCGGGATCATTTACGGGCGAGGTGGAATCAAAGCGAGAGAAAGTCTGCTTGACTGGGACAGGCAGCGGTAGGTCCAGGATAGCACCTGCGTATGTGGGAGTAATTTTGAGTTTGCCAGCCGTGTTCTGCATCTGGGATGAGAACAGGGCATTTATCTCAGGGGTAATGAAGGATGAGAAGACAAGTGTTTGGCGGACGTATTTGGCCTGGCCATCCAGGTACCAGTTGCGAACGCGGCTGAAATCACAGCCATGAGATTCCTTCGGTTGAAGGTTCAAGTGTGAGAAAACGTATTCAACATGTTCCCAGTTCTGCATTAGAAGGGCATCTGCTTGATCGATAATTGCCACTTCGATTGACGAAAGGAAATCGAAGTCTTGCTTTTTACTACTGTAACATTTTGGCAAGGCCATGATCAGTTTGAAGGTCTCGAATAGACATTGCGGGCGTATTCTTACATACTCTTCTTTATCCATAACCATCCTGAGACCAAGCGGGCTCGCCAGGATCATGTCAGAATTATAGAAGTGCGAGAAATATTTGATGGTTTTCCGCGTAAACTTCAGCCCTAGCCTGAACATATCATCGTCGTTCCCACCAAACAACTCTCGAAAGTCGTCGGGTTTGTTTTCCCACGATTTATCGTCAGCAGCAGAGAAGGTATCGTAGAACTTGGTTTTATTTTCTTGCTGCTCTGCGTGATATAATTTCGTTATAGATTCCATAACTCGAACACACGCCTGTCGAGTGGGCAAGATGATCAACACCTTGGGGCGAGTAAAGCCTTGGTCTCGTAGCTCCAGATCCTGGTCAGGCACCTTTTGTGAACGGGAGTTGTTTTTCAATACCCTGTCTCGAGTTTTGAGTATATGGTTTAGGACATGAAGACAGTAGAGATCTCGGAACCTTGCTGAGTTGGATAACGTACGGGCCCCGAAAAGGAGGTCATGGTAGCCGAAAATGCTAGGGGCAAGGCCCGATGCAAGGCTGTCAAATTTAGTGATGTGGTCTCCTGCATGGAGAGCAAGTTTTTGCTTCAGCTGTAAGGAATATTAGCTTGATAACTTTTTGCATGCTCAGCGTGTGGTGCATACCTTCAAACTCTGGAGCCCATGGATAGGAGCTGGAAGTTGCACTGTATCCCCACCAGTATCTGGATGGCTGAACATAAGTCTGAATCTGCCTGGAAGTTCGCTTTTATGTGACAGCCAGCCCTTTGAAGAGATGGCTTTTATATTTAGTGAGAGCGATGAACTATCTACAATTGAAAAATGTATTTCAAATGGATCCGTTGCTGGACGAAGATTGTTAGAATACGGAAGTCTATTTTAGGTAGAAAATAACATACTGTCGTTCTCGTCTCCAGAATCTCCGGCTTCAACCTCCTCCGCAGCTACATCCGCCAGATCCTCGATCTCATCATCATCTGTGATCTCCGGCTCGGACAAGTCAGCTTCATCATGAAGCTCATCCTGCTCTTCAACCTGAATCTCAGTTTTCTTAGAATTGTGGTCAACTTTCCGTCTCTTTCGAGCAGGGCCATTTGTATCCTGGCTAGTGTTGAACAACTGTAATAATGTGTTGTACGGCTTGTCCATTTTTTTCTCTTCACCGTCGGCGTCGTAGTCGTCATCGCTGTCTGACGACAGCTCATCAATTGGCGGGCTCTCTGCCTCTGCGTCACTCCCAGATGAGCCATCATCACTGGAGGAAGTTTCATGGCTTAGCTATGTCAGTTATTGCCTTGTAGAAATTGGAAAGAAAAAGAAACCTACTTGTTTTTTTCTACCCTGGAAGTTTCGAAAGCCGGACGGCCGCCGCGCTGCCTTTTTCCACGAGCCCCTCTAGTGCCTCGAGAATTAGAAGACCTGCTGCCTTTCCCACGCGGTGCGGCCATGTTGTAATCGGTAGCCGGCTGCTTTAAGGGCCGCTGTGCATTGTGCTGTTGCTGTTGCTGTCTTTGTACTGATGCGCATCTTTTTTTCTCTCAGAAGGTTGGCGGATCTTATCTTATCTTAGTGTGAAATCTCGTCTTGGGTCCGCACACACAATTTGAGCCTCATTTGACCACCGCAACGGCAACTCTCCACGCCAACGAGACACCTCCCACCGCCGATACTGACGTTTGTGGCTGGGATCAAATTACAGATACAATTGCCCAGCATGGCTGATACCGATTCATTTCTCCATCTTTCGCGGCCTCTGGGACCGGCTCTGGTTGGCGCTCAAGCCTCCACCGCCCCTCTTAATGTTGTGATACAACCACAAGTAAGCATACGACTCCTCCTGAGAAAATCGAAGATTATTATAGCATGCTAATACATTTATAGGCGATTTTTTCAATCCTCGATCATTCCCTTCGTCGTAATGCTGACCAGGAGCGGGTCATTGGTACTCTACTGGGGACCCGATCCGAGGATGGCACTGAAGTTGAGATCCGCTCCTGTTTCGCCGTCGGGCACACGGAAACAACCGATCAGGTCGAGGTTGATATGGAATACCAGAAGCAAATGCTTGCACTACACTTGAAAGCTAACCCAAAGGAAGTTCTTGTGGGTTGGTACGCGACATCCTCAGAACTGAACACGTTCTCTGCGCTCATCCAGAATTTTTACGGCGGTTCAGGAGATGGAACATGGCCTCACCCAGCTGTACATTTAACCGTGTCTACGGCTCCAGGGAAGGATATTGAGACTAGGACATACATCTCAGCGCCAGTGGGTGTGACAGCGGAAAGAGCCGCTGACAGCGCCGCATTCATACCTGTGCCTTATGAAATTAGATATGGCGATGCTGAGAAGAATGGCTTGGAGGCGATCGCTGCCGCAAGAGATAGCGAAAATAGGACAGCTAATCTGTTCACGGATATTGAGGCGCTAGAAAAAGCCATCGAGGATGTTTTGGGCATGATCGATCGAGTATCGAAATACGTCGAGTCTGTGATGGATGAAGAAGCCCCCGCTTCCACGGCGCTTGGACAATTCCTTCTTAATGCTCTCGCTTTGGCTCCAAAAGTTAACCCTGCTGATATTGAAAATGACTTGTGCGCTCTCTTCCTTTCCACTCCGATTTGTCTATTCATTGTTCGAAACTAACAACTACTCTGTGTTCGCAGTAATAACCACATCCAAGATGTCCTTGTGGTTTCGTATCTTGCCAACACCATTCGCACACAAATGGAACTTTCCAACCGATTAGCCACTGCACAACTCACCCTTGGTGGCGAGAGTACGGGAGCCGCCGCCGCAGGCGGCGCAGCTGGAGAAACAGGAGGACAGCGAAGCGGTCGTGGTGGTGGCCGGGGACGGGGTGGCCAGCAACGAAATCAAGAACGCGTTGCAATCGAAGCATAGCGGAAAACTTAATACATGCAATTGTATGAAATTGCGACGAAAAAAATACTTACTTGCGTCTAATGGTTCATCCTTCAAGAGTATATTCTTACTTCTATCTCCCTCGGGATGTAGTCAGCGGATATGGCTTGCCCCCCGATTTTACCACAGTCGCAGGGTTGCTCGGGTTGGGGCAAATGCAAGGCGTCATTGGAGTCGTTTTATTGGAATCTATTTCATCTTTCGTGCTCATCTTCTTTTGTTCATGTAGTTCGCCTTTTACGGCCACCTTTACCAGTTTATTCTCAAAAGAAGATAAAAGGGCATTGTTATCTTAGTAAGCGACAATGAACCGATGGATAGCTCGTCAATGGTGGAATAGGAAAGATGGGATACCAATGACGCGTATAGAATTTTAAATTAGACTTAACTTCATCACTTCATTGAAGCGTGTTTGAATTCTATACGTGGTAAGAAAGATACTGGAGGTTGTTGAAGTCCGCTATCTTGAACCCAGCAGCCTGATAAGAGTAAAAATCCATCCTTGCTCCAAACGCCATTGCAATGCAAATATGAAAACCGAAACATCTAAATAAATATGCGAAATAACACATCACATTAAGAAACGGAACCCCCTAAGCTCTTCCGCTTCTTCATCATGCCCCCCTCAGAAATCGAATCCACCCCTCTCTTCCCCGTAACAACAACAGATGAAGCCTTCTCTTTCCCTTTCTTTCCCACTGCCATTCCCGTTCCGGTCCTTCCAGCCACAGACCCATCTGCCCCATCAACGAGTGACTCGGTGAACTCTTCCAGCCCCTTTTTCCCACTAGCCCCAACCTGGTCATCGTTTTGATCAAAAGCCCTCCTGGCTTCTTTAAGTTCGCGCTCGATGCGAAATAGTTCCTGCACACGGCCTAGTTTGACAGGGTCACGGCGTAGTGCAAAGCGGAAGTCGTCCACTTTGATTTTCTGACGGCGGGAGTAGGTAGCGCATTGTGCCGCGGAGTGGCATGTTTCGATTATGAAGTCTGTTACGATCTCGTCGAGGACGCGCAGGGTTTCTGGGAGGGGTTCCTGGGGGTAGGAAGAGTGGGGGGCTGGATCTCCATAGGCATGGAGGAGGTGGCGTACTGTTATTCCATTCGTAAGGTTAGGTCAAGAAAAGAAGACTAACAACCGCAAGATGACATGGAAGGATACAAAGAAGGGGAACATACGCTCATTTCCAAAGTTCAGTTGACCTTGATGGCGGGTAAGTCGAACCCGCGGTTCAGCCATGCCGGTGTTCAGCTGTCTCAATTTGCGGCGGGCTAGATAGTTGCTGTTCGTCTCGTTCGCTCCCTGTGTCCCCGCATCTGTCCCCTTGGTAGTCGGCGTCTCCTGCGTCGCAGATACCCTATTCGCGCCTGTAGGCTCCAGTAAGTGTTCGAGCTCGTAATGGCCGGGGATTTGCGTGGGAAATTGGACCAAGTAATCGAAACCGCCCAGTGTGATACATTTCCTTCCTGGTGAAGGTTGAGCCATAACGCTTAGATAGAGTTGGAGTGGCGCGCGTCTAAATTAAGCTTGGCGTTATTTAGCGATATTGTTGGATGATGAAGCGAGAGTGATGAGCTAAGCGAGTTAGGCTTTCTCGACACGATATGATGATGATGTTGATGATATTTCTATCTTTGGCGTAACGGACGGTGTAGATGCATGAACGGCGTGTCGTGAGAAACTGGGCTTCTGAAGGTAACTGCATTGAAGAGTTTTGTTGCCCGGGACCGACTGAATCCGTCTTCAACAAACAACAAAGCAATCACTCACCATGGTAAGTGACAACAGACTATGCCAGTAGACAAGCTCCTTTGCTATTCAGTCCTTGCTTAGAAAGCTAATAATGTTGCCTTTCTTCGATAGACTGCCCTCTTCAATTTCCAATCCCTTCTCCTCGTTATCGTCCTGATCATCTGTACAAGTGCCTACGCCCATTCGATAATGCCGGGCATTATGGACCGCAACCAGAACGGGTATGGAATTTTGCCGGAGCCCTGGTGAGGAAATATAGGCTTTATTAGGCTTTTTTCGACTAACTTCTCTCTGTTGGTGGAATGTGTACAGCTTTTTCGGGATATTCTGGAAATGCGCCCGGGTTGGGGAACGGCTAAGCCCGTACGTCAGTTTGTGTTGTTTGGCGATGGCGGTAAGTGAACGTTTGTGGGGATGAGGGTGGAAATTCTGCATTTTTCACGATGTCGCTGAGGCGCTTGGAGTTTTTTTATAATGGTTTTTTTACTAACGGAAAACGGCGGATCTTAGATCTCTCTTTTCTTTGGACAGTGAAAAAGGGAAGAGTTAAACCTCTTCCTCTCGCGAGGATTCTCTATTACCGTACAGGAATGCATGGCGTTGGGAGTTTCGTTTGTTCGTGAAATAGGGCATTTATGCTCTTCTTCTGCAGGATTAGATTTTTCGGAACATGGCAATCAAGTTTTTGAAATTTCCGCATGAGATTGTTTCTCGTTTGTCACTCAAGGGTCTGTCTATAGCGTTCTTGAGCTTATATTCATACAATGAGTATACACCTAATAAAATGCCACATTTCCCATCAGGGCCACAGTACAGTGCAACAGAATGAAAAATAGAAATCAAGTCTCAAATAATATACATGTTCATGATCAAAAACGCCACCCAGGGTATTATACCAATTAGGAGAGTGGTCAATCCGCCATCTCCGCATCCTCTCGGCGTTAAACCGGCTAATCGTATCCTTCGCTTTCACAAGATTCATCGTGTCGTTCAATCTCGACAGGCCCTTCGGACCCTTCATCATCAGCTAATCCGCACTGTGTACGACCGCCGATGCTGGCTTTATTATCCACGAGAGAAAGTAATCGGTCACGTTCATGGATCCACTGCATACTATTGAATGTATAATCGTCAGGAGCCCATCCTTCCTTCATCATAGTGTTCACGGCATTCGCAGTCTCATCCACCATCTGCATTGTAGAAAATCCTGCGACGGCCACATTCCAAGTGACCTCATTGAACTTCAAACCTTGCTCTTGCATCATGACGCGAATCTTGTCGACGGCGTTGGGGTGTCGATTGCGGACAAACGCGGTAAGGAGAATGGTCCACGTCTGAACGGTCGGTTTAACTTGCTTGATTTGGCGGTTGCTTTGAGATCGCAGAATTGCGGTGGGAGGAAGTGGTTGTAGCATCGTATCCAGTACCCTGACGCAGTTTTTTAGCCGACCCGAACGCCGCTGCGCAAACTCCTGGAGAAACACGTTAAATATATAGTCACTTTCCGCCAGCGGTCCGAAAGACTCATGCCCTTGGTCGCGAAGGTATAGAAAACGATCGAACATGTTATTGATTTGACGAACGCTCTGAATCCTCAGAAACGCAGAAATCATGATAACAAGAGAATGGCTGGAGGGAGGGGAGTTTGTGGACTTTTCATGTTCTTCTAGGGTGAACTCGTCTGCGCGGACGACACCTAGATCCACGAGCGGTTGGATGTCATGTGCAGCACTGTATATCTTCAGCATGCGACCAAAGACATCAGTATCTCCCCAGCCCTCATCGGGATTAACGCGGTCCAGTGAATAGAAAACGTGGAGCATCTTGCTAGTAATAAATGGGTTCTTCCTGAGGGTTTCTTGACTACTGATTTCTCGTATTATCACATCAAGATGCTGGAGGTCACGGCGGGACACAGCATCATCTAGAAGTGAGATGTAGGTATACGAGTCAGGAGGAATACCGCTTTCCCCCATTTCATGAAGAACGTACGGGACTGACGCAGGAGCATTTTGTTTTAATGCATTGCGATAGATGATGTTTAACATAGGTTGATTGAGTGGGACGCCAATTTTGAGTATTTCAGGCAAGATCCTAAAGTGCCGTTCATCATTTCCTTCAATCACATAGTCCAAAGTGAGAAGCTTGCAGCAACGATATTGAAATCTTAGATCCGAGAGATATTGAGGGTAGTCACGAATATCCGTAATTAGATTTAAAGAGCTCAGTGCCCTCGGAATATCACGCTGCTTGGTGAAGAGATCCATGAGGTACGTTGCTGTCTCAAAACTAATATGGATTCTCCTGTTTATGATAGTGGATAAGGCCTCATTCACATCTTCGGGCGTGCCTCGTTTAAGGAAAAGGCGTATCCCACGTTCATATGCCTTAAGTACTGGCCACTTCTCCGGGTCTAGGCAAGTATGCAAAGCCTCGTGATAGTATTGTTTAGATCGCTCATCTCGCGTAAGCTCTTCATAATGAAAGGCATCGAGATAAAGAAAGCATTTCGCGACCATGCTAAACGGAGGAGATGGCAAAATATCTGTCGCTAACAGGAAGGCAAGAGCCGCTCGAGGAGAATTGAGGAGCAACCACAACGCAATTGGAGGCCACAGAGTCTCTTTTTGCCGACGGGGAAGCCTGCTCCACTGCTTTGACAAATGTGTAGGGTCTTCGGCAGTCCAGTCGACGCCAGTTAACCATTCCAGAGCCTCCTCTTCCCGTTCCAGCTTCAGTTTGTCCCACACACGGGCCATATTTTCCCCTTTGACCTTATGAGAAAACAGCACACCAAAATTTTCGTTCCAGTCGGGATGGAGGATGGGATCAATATAAAGGCACTCTGATCTCACTGCGAATTCAGAAGAAAACTGGTAGCGAACTAAATGGCGGTGGGTGTTGCGAGCTGTTGAGGTTATTGCCTGATTTATAATTGTCTCGCACGTTCGCTTCATCGGTATACCAGAACCAGGGCAAGGCTGGGTTGACCCAACATCTGAACAAGGTGTTTTCGTCTTCTGCACCGAGTTGCGTGGGATTGCTTTCTCAATAGGGTATATTTGTGTTTTTTGAGCGCCAGCGCTGGGCTTGGTATCTTCAAATGTGATAACTTGATTCCTGTAGGAATCTTGGTCCATCTGATAGATTTGATTGGTTTCGATGGTGGTGGTTGGGGTGGATGTGAACAATCGATGTTGGATAGAGGAGTTGCAAAAGCGGGAGATAGCAAAACCCCTGCGTAAGGGGATAAGCCCCATATGCGAAATTGCAAGTCCGTCGGAGGAATATCGAGTTTGTGTCCCTGGGTTCTGGAATTGCAACTGGTACAGGGAGGGGAGGGAAAAGAGGTGACCCCGTTCAGAGGATCTAAGGCACGAAATATCCTGGTCCTGTACATTTTCGAGGTGGATCTCGGAGCGATTATGATGAAATCTTGTTACATATCCGGAAAAGTTGATTTCGCGGCGGAAAGCAAGACGCCTAATTGACAAACACTTGCTTGCTTGCGAGTAGTGGTGCTCGCAGTGGTAAACACTGCATGGGCGAGCGAGCATGCAGGGAGGCAAGCATAGAGAGCGCAGCTGACAGTATTTGGCGTGTATATGCCGTTCACATGGCTTGCAAATGGCAAGGAATAATTGAAAGGTAAATGCAACGGCGTGGGTGGATGTGGGAGGATGTCTGCTTCAACGCCAATCCGAACTTTTTTATGCGGGATGTGGCTGAGGCAAAAATGAGGCTGATATGTGGCTGAAGTTTAACTCATAGGCCTTTTGGTCCTACAAACCATGTTTGGATTATTTTGCCAGACATATTCGGCATCACTCCCATGTTCCTTTTTCTCTTGCCCTTCACAATTTAGACATGTCATCTTCACATTCTACCCTCGATGCTGCGGCGATCGACCGAAAAGCCCGTCTAGCCAAGCTAGCCTCACTGAAGCGAAAGCAGTCCGAACCAGACCCCATTGAACAGGATGGCTCCCAGCATACTTCAACGGAAGGGACACCAACAGATGTCTCTGCGCGATACCTATCCGGGAGAAATTACGATCCCGAGGCTCGGGGCCCAAAACTCGGTTTCGAACATGCCCCAATAGAAGGGCAATCCACTCTTGAAGAACGAGCCCAGAAAATCGCGATATCCACCGAACAGGCTGCAAAGGAGGACGAGGAAGCCGATAAACCGATCGACCTGTTTAAACTACAACCTAAAAAGCCGAACTGGGATTTAAAACGAGACCTAGACGAGAAGATGAAGATCGTAAACGTGAGAACTCAGAATGCGATAGCTAGATTGGTTCGGGATAGGATACAGAATGCGCAAAGGGACGCGAAGGAGAAGAATAACATGGCTTCTGCAGAGGGCAACGTTGATGGGGATGGCCAAGAGGTCGGCATTGATGGAGGGGCCCTCATTGAAGGAATACACCTGAAGGAAAGGGATGAAGCGGAAGATGAGAGGAGGGAGAGGGAGAGGGAAGAGGACACAGAGATGGGTTGATTGTTACGATTGGTTGTTGCTATTTTTTCGATTTAATTATTTTACTATTCTGGACATCATGCAGGGAGTCTGTACAAGGAACGGCGTTCTGGTTTGGGGCTCTGTAACATCGGCAGGTATTAAATTGAGAATTGAAGCACGATGAAATTTAGTATATGGGAGTATCTACGGATCCCTGCTCTAAAGTGGCCGGAGTTTTGCCACGGGAGACAGCATTCGGAATTGGAGAAACGTGACTAGTTATTACAAAGATGGACAAATCAAAACAAACACTGCACACCCTCGCAGAGAAAATACCTTCTAGTTATCGTGTACACCGGACCCATTACCTATTTATCATATTCATGGCTTGAGTTAAAGCCAAACGTTTGCTGAAGGGGCTTAAGCTTCGCTCCTTGCGAGGCGGGGGATTTTCGGGTACGCCTCTACCTCTATCATAAGGGGGTTCGTGACCCCGTGCTCTTGAAGGACTCCTTGACATACTTCGGGCTCTCTCGGAGCTGCGTGGATGACGAGCACGGCCACGATCTGGATATCGGCTGTTTCGATCCAGAGCCCTAGGGGTTAAGGATCGCCTGTGCTTTGCGATTGAACTCCGATCCATACTCAGGCTTCGCGACCTGTTTCTCCAACTGCCACGTCTTTCTGAACCATACCGACCTCGTTCAACTGGGCTTTGTGATCTCTTTCCCCGGCGGGTATTTCCTTCCTTTCCCCTTGATGTGGTTGCCTTTCCTCCAGCAGAAGAGGAGGAAATATGTGAGTCTGGTGAAACGCTTCTGCTTATCATCCTTTTACGTTCTCTTGATCTAGCGGAGGAGGGGATATCTCGTTTTCGTGGTGGTGATCTGGACCAAGATCGGTCTGTTGAGATCGTGGAAACGGAATCTGCTGAGTACGCTGGAGAGACTGATCTCACCCGTTTTTCAGGGCGCCGGTGAGTCGCATCGTCATGGTCTCTATCATAGTCTGAGCCTTCCCTATTGCGGCCCCGTTCACGTTCCTTCAATGCCAGTTGTTCATCAGCTACGCCTTTGCTGTGAACATTGTTAGCTGGTACATTCAGCTAGAGGGCTGAACATGTAAACATACGTCCGCAATAAATCATTCGGAACATCGCTCATCAGCTCTGGTACCAGCTTTGGGTTTGCTAGCTGTTGTGTTCTGGACGGACGGGAAGTGTAGGGCCGTTCTTGAGCAGACGCTTTACATTCATAGCTATAGTGCCGTGTTGTTCTGTCAACTGAAGTCATTATTGAAATGAAATGAAATGAAATAGTCCAAGACTTATCTCTTTTGAGACATTTCTGGCAGAGAGTAGTGGCTGTTGCCTTGGATGTTGTTCTTAAGCCGGGGATATTGCGATACCGATTCATGATGGTGGTAAGAGAGAGCTATCCTTGAAGTAGCAGGAGCATGTCGAAATGTTCTCTGATGGGCTGTTCACTTGGATAACTCCGAAATAGAGCTCCGACTTTGGGTCTTGCAACAGCCGCGGCTTAGCGCAGCCGCGCGTCAAGAAGCTGACAAAGACACCACAGCCGTTCTCTGCAAACGGCAAATCCCCACTGGGAGCAACTTCATCGCCCAGGTCATTACGGTTGGACTCTGCACTGATTCTCCAACCCAGCTTGTTGAACTCTTCTTGTTTGCCCACGGATACCATCCTGTATTCTACAGGGGTACTGGGTGTGTTTTCTCCTGACAGGATTTTGCCCCTAGGGTATGAAACTTTTGTTCTCACACCTGGGCTAGCCTTGTCCTGCTTTTCGACAGTGAATGCAATATACGCATCAAACCCCCGCCGAACACTCACATTGAATCTCTCGGCATTATACCATGTCCTCAGCTTCCTGATTTGCTTCTCCTCCTCCCCCTTCTTTTATTGACCTTCGTTTATTCCCCTTTTCTATGGCGAGTTTCCTTACCCAGAGATATGTCTCCCAACGATATAGACTTGTGTGAAGTGGGATTTCCTTGCGACATTGACTCCATTTGATCCTTGCTCTTGATATTTTGTTAAGCTGCGTTAATATCTTGAAATCATCCTTCGGTATTGTCCACTGGCCAGGCTATTTGTGGGCTCAACGTCATGGCCTCTAAAACTTCTCAACAAGAACTGAGGCGCCCTTCTTTTGCAAAGGTATGCACTGTAATTACCTTCCATTTTATTTAATGTCGAATGCTACAGAATGTAACTAATATTCCTTGCTTTAGGTGGCGGCAATGCGCCCTCCACCAACACAGCAAAACTACACTACGCAGATTGAAACTGCCACCGACAGCCCAATTCCGACTCATGAAGCCTCAAATGATTCAAAAAGCGATCGTCGTGAACTGCCCCAGGAGCTAAACCAGAAAGCGCACGATGATGTAGAGAGTTTAGACAAGTCGGTGCAGAATTTCCACATAAATTCGCAGGAGGACCATGGCGCCAATTCGGAATCCGGAGACGGCCATGATGATGGCGCGGCTAAGCCCGAGCTGGCCTTTGAAGACGACCAAACGCATCTTTCAAATTCTTCAACCAAACCAACGAGCTTTGATTCTAAGAGCATGGCTTCTGTGACGACTTTTGCTATGGATGAAAAAGAATCATTGCGCCCAGATGATAGCGCTAGCGTCCAAGCAGCGGAAGAGGATGACTCTTTCTCGGGACCGGCTTCTGGTGCACCAAATTCCCAAGTCGGTTCAGAGGCGGGTGGACGCTTGTATCGCATAACCGACCAGGGCACTTTGTCTGACCGCATTCCTAACAGAACACGACTTAATAACACAGGTGTCCCGGGAATCATCTCCTCGAACGGCCCAAGTGAACCAAGTCTCCATAGTTTCCCCAATGAACCGGATGAGAAGTTGCTTGATGCGATGAATTCGCCAAAAGATCGGTTATTGATTCTTCAATTGGAGGAGAAGATAATTGCATTCATTAAAGATTCCGAGTATGCGAGCCTGAATTCCAATGGAAGCCCCTTCAACTACACTGCTGACCCATGTATAGTGAACAGTCTTTGGAATTGCCTCCGTGCAACGCATTTGGACGTCTTCTTGCGCATAAACTCGGTGATTATTACCATCTAACTCATTTTGTTGATAATAATGTGACATCCGTTCGACTTCATAGAACCCCTTGGTGCAGACTGTGAGTTCTCAAACCCAGCCTTAAATTTGTATTATAAAATTGGCAGCTCACTAACTTGAGGCTTAGGCCCACTCCTTTAAATATGCTCCAACCACCCAATGCAAACAAAACCCCTCCTCCAAATGTACCGGCGATGAAAATCATGCGTCGCTCCGGACAACCGGGGGAAAGAGTGTCGGGTGCAGGAAGCACGGCACCTAGTTCAGCAGCTCCTTCAAAAGCTACATCAGAAGCCGGCGGTACTAATGAGGAAGGGTTTGGATCATCTGCTGGAGCCACTCCAGCGAAAGACCGCGCGACCCTGAGTCGAGAGGAGCGTGAAGCAAAATATCAGGAAGCTCGAGAGCGGATATTTAGAGATTTCCCAGAATCTAAGGTCTCCGACCATTCAAACAGCGGAGATCAGAGTGCAAATGTATCGCGGTCCAACTCCGGGAATGGCAAACGAAAGGGACATAAACAGAGAACGCCAAATGATGACAGTTTCGAGGCACGGTCCCAATTCAATGCGTACTATCCGGGAGCTCCATACTCTAGTGCACCACTTCCATTTAATGGTATGATGACTGAAGGGTCGTTTGGTGCCCGGGCGCATTTTTATGTATCGACTTCTTCTCCGTCACTTTCAAATTTCCCTCCTGGCAACAATGTAAACGCGGTATATCAAACTCAGGGGAACTTGACATCTGCCCCAACACAATATAATGTTGCCGTCCCGCCTCACATGAGTCAAACTAATTGGCAGCCTGGGCATATACAGCAATCTCCCCCGTACTCAGGGTTTTCTCCAGTCAACCAAATACCGCCAATTGTTCCTCAGCAGCCTTCAACAAGATCCTCTCCTGGAATAAGTTCATATTCCCCACATCCAAACACTCTCTCGTTCCAGCAACAGAGCACTTCAACCTGGAGCCAGCCACAGTACCAAACCGTGTATCCTCCATCAACTGCTCAACGCAATCCGTCTAATAATGCACAGTGGCCAAATTATTCACAACACTCTATGAATGCGAGCCAGGTGGCTTACCCCTATGGTCAGATTCCAAACCAGTCGTTCACACCAGGTCATCAGAACAACCCAGGACAGCATTCTCTTCCTGGAAGTTTTCCCCGTCCGCCTTTTAATCCCCAAACAAGATCTTTCGTTCCTGGAAGCAACACTCAATCTCTATATGCTGGGAACCTGCCACAACAGCCGAGTATAAACCCAGCTTATTTACACCCCTCTCAATATCCCGCTCCGACATCATGGACGGGAGTCAACTACGATCCCTCGAGCCGCAACCCTTCAAACCAGCCTAATTGCCAGACGAATGCGAAAACGCATGCTCCCACATCTTCCATGATTCATTCGGCACCCAATCACCATGGCCATTCTTCAATGTTGACCCGGGACTCAATAGCTAAATGGGGCACACCAGCTCATCTCCCACCGAAACCGCCCCCATCCAAAGTCGCGTATGATTTCGATCTCAAAAACAAGACCTCCTCAGCCATACCACCTCCCCCTCAATCATTTCCGAGTACACCACCCGCACCTCTCCCTAAACAAAATGGTCCTCTTGTTGTATCAGGCGGAATGGGACATCAAAGACCACGGGGAAATGTTGCCACTGGGTTGTAAACGTCTCATTTGCATATATTTTTTAATTTTACTTTCTTGCCCACATAGTTTGCGCAGCATGGCAGGGCACAACACGGCATTGAATATGATGATGTGATATGTGGACATATTGGAGTGAGCCGAATGTTACTATATCATAGCGAGATGAGAATGGTGTGGTTTGGGGTTTGGGCGGGAGCGTGCTGGGTGTGGTGGTGGTAGCTGGCGTATCTGGATACCTTCTGGTTATTGATGAGCTTCAAAATAGGGGGAAAGGAAAGAGAATGGAAAACAAAGTGCTTCCGCGAGATGTATCACTCAATTGGCCCGACTGGGTCACTACTACGTTTTACTTCATCGTTCTGTCGGCCACCCTGCGGTTTCATTTGGTGGCACCGTGATGCATGAAAGCCCTAGCAATGGATTCGAGGTTATTAGTTCGAAATGACAAAAGGGGGAAATATTGGAAGCAATAAGTGTTCATAATTGTCTCTTCTCGAGTTCCCTTTGGCAAGCTAAACGTGACAAGGAAAATCAAGGAAAGAAAAAATATATGTTAAAATATGTTAAACCTTTGTTTTTATTTTTCTGTTCTTTGTACTTTCTCCCTCTTCGTGATATCCAGCCTACGTTATTAATTGCAAGAAGTTCTCTCCGCAATAATGTTAACTTAATATTCCCCACCTTATTCTTTTCTTACTTCCCATCCATATAATATGGCGTTTTCCAATTGGGACTGGGACGCGTGGAAAGATTAGTCTTCGGTTTCGAGTAATTTTGGATGCCCTTCCATAATAGTACGTGAGCTTATCCATCCATTATTCATTTGAATCAATGGTAGGAGAAGAAGAATAGTGCCCTTACAACTTTTCGTGATCTAAAATATCTATTTTTTTTTTCATCCTTGAAATAATGTACAGTGGCAGCCATTTATGACTTGTGCTTTGTCTCATATCATACAGTCCACCATAAAATCAAAACTGCCCAAGCGAAACAGGGCCAATTATACACGCATAAACACCAGTCTTTAAAATGGAGAGCAAAACCGCAGAACAAGAGATGGCACAAAGAAAACGTGGGAAAATTACCCTATATATACCCAAAACATACGAACAATAGAAAAAAACGTAATAAATGCCAAAACATCGATAATAGAAAACCAGCACCTAAAAATGGACTTAATCCACCTCCTCCCCTTCCTCCCTCTTCTTCCTTTCCTGCTCCCTCTGGATCCTCTCAACCTCCTTCTCCAACGCCTTCTCTCCGTCAGGCCTAAATCTCGTAACCTTCAGCACATTCAACGCCGTAAGCTCATTCATGCTCTCATCGCCCTCCGCACGCTTGCGAGCCAGCGTCCGCGCCGTCATGGCAAAGCGCATATCTTTCGGTCCGTCAACTAGTTCGAGAATGGCGGAGGGCGCCTGGTCAGGTTTTGTGGGTTCGATGCGTAGTACGCGCGTGCAACCACCGGGTCTGTTTAGGTAGCGTTCGCGGATGGGCCCGAAGAGTTTGGTTAGGAGCTCCGGTTTCTGAGGATTTGGGTTAGTTTTGTGCAATATATTGGAGTCGGTTTATTTTTGAGTAAAATGGAAATCAACGGTGTAAGTAGCTTTCTTCTTCTTCTTTCTTTTATAACGACATATTTGTGAAACGGGATATTGTAAATCCAAAGAGATCGATGCCATCATCCCGTCAGATTAAAAACCGACTGGGCCCATCCAGGTCGGAAATAGAATGCATGTATCTCAGAAATAACAGACACGGAGGGAAAAAAAAAACAAGGGGGGGGGGGGGGGATAAAATCTATTACACATACGAAAAACACTGCCTGCGCCTTTTGCCGACTCGTCGGCGTATTCTTCTTGCTCAACGTGATCAACTTCTCCGCCATGCGTTGTGCCTCCTTGGCCTTTGGCCAGGTGGTTGTGATTGCTTCGTGCTCGAAGAGGGATGTGACGAGGTTTCGCAGGAGCGCTTTGCGGTGGGCTGAGTCACGGCCGAGATGCCGATATTTCATATGGCCGCCTGCCATGATTTTTCTTAGATTATGGGTTTACGTAGGGGGAGGCGGGGAGGCGGCCAATTGTAAGGCGGTTCTGGGTCTGCGGGAGTGGACGTGGAAATGCAGGGGGAAAAATTGACTTCGGGATAGTAAGCTGGAGAAGTCCTAATTCACTGACTGATTGAATGAATTGGGGGCGCAGAGGGGTTGTCGATTGGCGGGGGTTGTTCCTAGTGGGTTTGGTTGTTCTGGAGAAGTTGAAGTTTTGGAGAAAATTGAAGCTGAGTAGGATCCAGCCAATCGGAGTAGAGCCAGCGACGAGATAGAAAAATATCGCTCCCCAACACCTCCAAGTAGGCAGAAGCAACAATTATTTACCAATATTGAGTGTATTGAGCAACATTGGATTGAGTATCTCAAATTTCTCGGGCCGGGCGGTTTTGTATATTCTGAAACTTTTGGTTTGGCTGCATTTCGCGAAATACTTGCTTTCGGTATGGGGAGCTGAGCATTTTTTTCTGCTTGAGTTCAATTATGCGCCTTACAATCCAGAGAAGCTGCGTTTTACATATACTACCAGGAGGCGAAAATAACTATTGGAGAGTAAACACTCTCCATAACTACTACTATTCACGCGCTCAAGAATGAGTTTCCTAAAGGGCTTCGTAAGTTCTCGCCCTGGTCCTACCATCTCAACCAAGCCGCAGCACTCCCGTCCCTTCAAGCCAGCCACCAACATCATACGCATATATATACTATATATTCGACACCAATATCCACCTTAACCTCACAAAACTCACATCATCGAATCGCAGCTCACAGGTCTAACCTTCACAACCGCCACCCTCACCCTCACCGTTCATCTGCATCTCGCAAACCGGCAACAGCAGCACCTCCTCCTGCGCGAGCAGATAGATTCCATAAACGCCATAGCATTATTGCCAACCTCCACTGCCGCTACCGACACCAGCAGCAGCAGAAGAGTTTACACATCCCACACACGAAATACGTCCGCCGACGACACCGATGCCATCGCAGCCGTCCTGGCGCGGAGGGGATATTACCCGCGCGAACGCCCGGGGATTATGGATTTGGCGAAGGAGAGATGGAATAGAGAGCTTGAGGGGTGGGTGAGGAGGATGCAGGAGGTGGGATTGGAGGGGATCGCTAGGGAGGGGGCGAGATTTTTTAAGGGGTTGGTGGGGGAGGAGCGCCGGAGAGAATCGTGATGGGCGTTGGGGAGAATAGGAATGGGGATTGAGATGTTTTACTTTGTTTGATTGATCTATTGACCCTTTTTATTGTGGGATATCTTTATTTTTGTATTGGGAATGGTCCTGGCGTCTTGGTGTTTGGGTGATGGTACTTGGATTGATATACCCGAATTCTTGTCTCTATATTTGCGGTTGCTGAACGACATGCATTTTTATTGCATTATTCCGTACAGCAACGTCAATACGCTTATTTGAATTATTTAGACGCCCTGGATATGAAAGTTCATTTCATCATTCCATCAGCAGGATATAGCATTTAATACCTATTGCGGAAGAGGGCTTCCCTAGTAACCTTCCGAGACTATTTATCGTTAACGCAGACAACCCCAACTGTATGTAACCTGGGGCTTGACATGCATGGAATACATTGCTCCTGTTAAATAATTCCCCTATCCGATACTGCCATGATCACCTCCCTTTGCATCATTCCAACCATTCCTTCCGTGTGTTGCCCGCCCGCCAACGGGCCAGCCGATCTTTATCCCATGTAAGATGCCCCTGAATGATTTTGCCTCGCCATGCACGAATGAGTCAAGGGTTTGATATTACTCCAATCATGTTACGTAAGTGGTGCAACGGAGTTATAGTTAGATATAAGGACAGAGGGTTCCACATCCTGCTCCTGGTTTCCCTCCAAAAGGAAGATAGAGCTACTGAGTCGAATCAGAGGATATCCGATTTTCTTCTGGTGAAGGGCTTTTGGATTGATTCGTTTGGTGAAGATGACGAGGATGATATAATAGTAATGACACTGAATGATGCAATTCTGTAGTCATCTTGCTAAGAGCTTAAAGTAAGCCAGTGGGGCCCTCGTTTTTGTTGGTATTTGTTTTGGAAAACCACTATTTGAGTAAAACTGCGATGGCGCAGAAGTTGCAATAGCAGCCGATGAACCGTCAATCAATATGTGAATGACGGTCACCAAAGTGGATCGACTCCCTTACCACCGATTGATAAGAGCTAAAAAGTAATTTATCATCGTGAGGTTTTGCCGAGGAAGCCCATGTCTTTGATGTCAAAGTGAGGGACGGAATGGATGGTGTCTTTTCTGGGAGTCGTGGGAGCAGCAATGGTGTTGCGAGAAGCTGTAATAGGACAGATAGAAGAAAAAGACTGAGAACATAAAGGTGAGACCTGTAAATCAGAGAAATATCTCTAATCCAACTAATCAGGCCTTTTTGTTGCTTTTTCTCTTTTCTCCTCTTTTTCTTCTTTTTCCGAACAATGTAAGGCCATTCGCCCCTGTTCTCTTCCACTCTTCAGTCAGGTGTTGCGCTGGTGATTGCGGCTGGTGGTGGTAGCGGTGGAAGCAGCAGCAGAGCCAACAGCAGAATGTCCATCCATATGATTACTATCATTTTCACCATCTTCACCATCATTACCATCATCGCCACTCTCATTCCAGATATCTTTACTCTCCCGCTCTACCACTCTCATCGCCGACGCAACCTCCTCAAGTTTCGCAACCACATCTAAAACACCACTATTGACCCTGTCAAAATATCGATCATTCGCTTCTCTCCTCTTGCGCGCGAGAAGGATGTCTCTTTCCGTCTTCTCGCTCATTAATTTCTCCTGTGTTTCTTTATCCGTAGCTGGGGCAGTAGGGTCTTTGCCCGTAGATTCCGTCCCCCCTCCCCCTCCAGCTACACCTCCACCTCCACCTCCTCCACTTGCTCCCCCTGTGCCAACCCCCTTACTAGTTGTAGCAGCACCAGCCACAGTAGCAGAAGTGATAGATGCACTCTCATCAGCCGGCAGATTCTC
The DNA here is from genome assembly GCF_000150115.1 of Histoplasma capsulatum G186AR. NCBI lineage: Eukaryota > Fungi > Ascomycota > Eurotiomycetes > Onygenales > Ajellomycetaceae > Histoplasma > Histoplasma capsulatum. The sequence continues at coordinate 276,392 of NW_025544807.1, forward strand.
CACAACCTCATCGGCCTCACTCCGCGCCCATGCCAGTGCCAACGACAGCTGCTTATCCCTCAATTCCTGCAGTGCTTGGGCGTGCTGCCTGCCGAAAACATGGTCCCCACTCATGGCACTCAGCTCCACCTCCGCGAGCGTATTTTGCATTTGCTGCCAGAGCGCATCTGCATTGCCGCCGGAATTACCGTCTCGAGCGTGGGCGTGTTGACCCAGTCCGTCGCCCAGCCCCTTTCCCAGTCCCATTCCTGTGCCATAAGCCCCTGCATAACTTAATCCAGACCCCTGTCCCTGTGTCGGGAACCGGGATGGGCGCATCAACGGCGAGCTTGGGATTGAGCCTTGGACTGGGGTGAGTTGAGTGGTGGCAGTGGTGATAATCGTAGAGGCAGTTCTACCTTGGGTGTGGGTGCTTTGGGTTGAATGTTCGCGAAGAAGCGGGGGTTGGACGCTAGGATGAGCCGCAGCGGCTGCTGAGGCAGGTTTAACCGTGGCGCTGTTCTGAGGTAGATTGTAGTAGTTGGAGCCTGGTAGGGTGTTTGGGGACGGTGGGCCTTGGTAGAGAAACGGAGATGCAAGGCGTTGCTGGGATGGTGGTATGGTGGGGTTTAAGGAGGAGGAAGCGGGTTCTTGTGTCTGTTCGGGCTTGGAAGCTGTCGATGCGGCCGCCATTGTTTCGCCCGTCTCATCGCTCTTGTGCCTTTTGGGGTTGTTGAGCAGGGAATATTCGTGCTACTTTTAGTATGTCGTTGAATGGTGGTTGATTGGCCAATGATTCAGCAACGAGGGCGGGACGGATGCGGAGTGGCGGCAGACCTGGATTCCTGAGCTCGAACCGAAGCAGCCCCAGGAGAGATGCCGTCAACAATTTTCTTCAAAGCTTTCGCTACTCAGGCTATATTCTACTATCGCAATCCCCAGTTGGCATGCTTTAATTTTGACATGCCGAAGCGACAAGGGGATAATTCCTCCTGCGAACGAATGGTTCACGGTCCCAAAAGCGCAAGAACAAGCGGCGCCTGGTCTTGTTATTACCCGCAGAGATCTGACTTATGATCCTAGAGGAAATCTCGCTCAAAAGTATCGCGGCTGGGCGTCTTGCGTGCAAAGCATGGAAGGCATTTGTCCAAGGAAAGAACCTCCATTGCCTACATCTACGGGCTTCTTCTCCATGGTTATCCGACAGCCTAGTTACTACAACGACTCGGATACAATGGTTCAAAGACTGTTGTTTTAGACTCAAACGTGACTGTGAGGTGATTTCATGGCCCAAATCACGGATTGGTCAATGGCTAATAGGTCGAAGCTCCTTGCTCATCAGCTTTCTCCTTTCCCCGCTTTTCCTAAGCCTCACAAAATCTCCCCGAGGTCTATACAGTTAGCGAACTTATGGTGACACTTCGACAACTTTGACGTCAGATTCTCCCAGCACTGCAGCTCTTGTCTGTAGACTTCTTCCATTGGAAAGTTTAGTCTACAAACCCTTGCATATTTGGCGGTTCCTGGTGATGCTATTTACATTTTTCGCTTGCTAAAAGCAGTCACTTGATCCAGCATCAATGTGACAAATACGTCAAGATGCATAGAACAACTTGGTCGGTGGTACTGCCTCTTTGTTCAATCGATTTCCCACGCGTGTGGAAGCGTTAGCCTAACCCTAACCTTTGCTTCGACATATATAGATGTCTACACATCTGTGATGATGCTGACCGCATTTGGAATCGCAGCTTGTCCTTCCATGTCCTGCCAACAGCGTCGAAAACGCCAAAGCGGCTAAGCAGCAGGCGACGACGTGGACACTCCCATAGAGTAGTTGTGGGAGGCGCGACCTCCAGCGAGCGGATTGCAGCCGATTGGAGATAAGGGTCAAAGTCCGCGTAGAGTGGTTGGAGGTTTTGCCAATATAAAGATATCATTCTGGACCTTCCTATTTAGGGGTTCAGAGATCCGTTCTCGAATGCCATATATTCTCAATTAGCTCTATACATTCGCAATGCCTCGCTCGCCCCATGAAAGCCCCCATCAGTGAGCCTGCACTTTCCTAGGACCGGGGACTTTTCTCCGAGCCATTCTTTGTTCCGTACCATACGGGCAATTTCAGATGTGCTGCCTTGTAATTTAAGCAGTAGACTTGCCAGCTTCAATATTCGCCCTCAAGCCAGAACCTTAACACTAGAACAAAGGAAAACAATAACTAGTGTTGAACGGTCAAGCCACGATTATTATGGAAGACATCAGACACGGCTGATGAGTGATCCGACACATCAGGTATACATGATCGGCGCAATCTCCTGTCTGATGGTGTGTTGCACTGCTGCATGAGTTACCACAGAAGTATTCGATGATTGCCGCATTCGTCGTCATAGTTGGAGGGGGTTCGGATAAATAATATCCCGTATCCGGTAATTTACTCGCTTAGCGGGCAATACAGCCCCGTAACCCACACCGACAATTTTCATACCGTAGGCAGCGCAGACGCAGAGTGAGTAAGCCCGCAAGCGGAAGTCAGCGAGCCAAACTCCACCAGGCTTCCTGATCCTCGACATCGAACAATCCCTCTCCTCAACCAGCCATCCTGCTGCTTTCTGGCGACATCTGATTGACATCGGTATGTTTCATTGTCTACTCATATGCGCCCTTCCTTGCTCATCACCCCAGTCCCTTCCCCTTCCCCTCCCCACCTCAAACATGAGAGCAGGGCCCAACTTTCTGCCTATATAAAGACCCTCAAGCCCGTCAGAAAACCACAAATTCTACAATCTATGATTTCATCTCTCGTCGAGAAAGAAGCACAATTCTAATTGAATCAAAAAAACATCCAATAGAACCCGATCAAAAACAGAATCACCGGCAATCATGGGAAAGGGCAAGCCTCGTGGTCTCAACGCGGCCCGCAAGCTGCGCAACCATCGCCGTGATGGCAAATGGGCCGATCTGACTTACAAGAAGCGTCTTCTCGGAACCGCCTTCAAGTCCTCGCCGTTCGGTGGCTCCTCTCACGCCAAGGGTATCGTCCTCGAAAAGGTCGGTGTTGAGGCCAAGCAGCCCAACTCTGCTATCCGGAAGTGCGTCAAAGTCCAACTCATCAAGAACGGAAAGAAGGTTACTGCTTTCGGTGCGTATTGTGTGAAATCTGTTGTCATTTCTGATGCCTGGTCCTTTCTTTCCTTCATTTTTTTTTTTGGTTGCGACTTTGGGAAATCTTTTCGCTCCTTTGCTCGATAGATGAGGGACGAGAAAAGTTGATATGAGGAAAACGGGAACCTGCTTCGGCAAGGAAGGCGTAAAACTTTCTATAGAACATGGGATATTCATTTCTTTTCCTTTCTTTTCGGTTTTGTTTTCCCCTTTGAACTAACAAACTCCAATTCTTACACTCCAGTCCCCAATGACGGTTGCTTGAACTTTGTCGATGAAAACGACGAAGTCCTACTCGCCGGTTTCGGTCGCAAGGGCAAGGCCAAGGGTGATATTCCCGGTGTCCGATTCAAGGTCGTCAAGGTGTCCGGTGTCGGCCTTTCGGCCCTATGGAAGGAGAAGAAGGAGAAGCCAAGATCGTAAACCGAGAATATAGAAGATTGAGGGGGCGGAGAAACGAGGATCTTGGTGCGTGTGTTGTGGTTCTTTTGCAGGCAGCTTGTGTGTTTTTCGTGCGTGTGAATGCAGTCTATCTGCACTGGCTTTAGAGATAAATGCCCTGGAACGATTGGAGAAATACTTTCTCCGTTTTATGTTTATTTACTTTATTCCAAAAATAAACCTCCTACAAAAATTTACAAATATGTTTGCAGTGCATGATTGTGGATGAATGGGTGTACTTGGGATGGCGGCTTCGTTGCTTGCCTGTCTTCGAACTTCACCATTTGTTGTTGACAACAAGTGCTTGTTAAAGGTTGGGTCAACGTTGATCTCCGTCGCCCGAATGGTTATTGTATAAAACAAATCGGCATGAAAGAAGAGAGAGGTACAAAAGCCACTTGCTTCCCCTCAGCAAAGCCGCGGAACTCCAGCAAGCCCTTCACAGATCACGTAGTCTCCGCAGTGTGCTTATATCCTCCCCTTCCTTTAAATTCATCTCCCTTCTCCCCAGTTTTCTTTGTCACCGACTGGAGTTTATTATCAACATATTGGTTTACTGCCTTCATCATCCTCATCTTCCTCTGGCGAATTCTGATTCGGATATCATCTTGGAATTCACTTCATTTCATCGTGATAATACTTGCTTGCTGTCATTTCATTATCTGGAACCCCACTTCATGCATTCCAAGCATTCTTAATTTGTTCCCTTCCCGGATATTATTATTCTCTGTTTCCCTTGTTTTTTAGAAGGCTATGTCTTCCTTTCGGTAGTGATCTGAAACAATACGATACAGATAAGAAGGCGCATGTCCACCCCTGTGTTCGATGGGTTAGCAACGTACGTCCTTTTTTGCCCACAACCCTGGTTCACAAACCCCTCTCGGGGGAAAAAAAGGGGCAATGCAGGAAGGAGCTAAGGCAAGTCGTCGAATTTGGAAATAAATCATTAAGATCCATGGAATATAGACTTACAGATTTGTAATGTAGAGATCGACGAGTTCAGCCGGGACATAATCATATAGCGGGTTCTCAACGTCAATTTTCTCCAGGTCCCCAGCTTCATATGGCAACACGGCGCTCGAATCACCATACTCGATGAGTGATTCGTAGTCAAACGGGTAGATGGGGCTGAGTTTATATATCCCACTAACGACAATGACTGGGATTTTGTGCACTTTTGCTGCATTCGCAATCGCTCTAGTTCCAGCTTCTGACACTAGTCCACCGTTTGCCAGCACCGAATGCGTGCCAAGGATGACTTTATTGACCCGTGACATTAGTGCGAAAACTGCCGAGTCAGGGATTAGAATCACTGTTACGCCCAGCTCGGTGAGTGACTTCTGGAACGATTCGGGACTTAAATTCTCCTCGTCTCCACTCCTCGCAGGCGGCCGCCCGGCCACGACCGCATGTGTCTCGCGATGGCTGTTGGGATAGGACTCAGCATGAATCACTGTAAACTTTCGCTTGGCTGCAGCTTTCGATAAGAACTTATGCACCGTCACGGACGAAGTGTAGGTGAGTATGACCTCGTCGGAGTGGATGTGCTCCAGGGCGTAGCTGGCGATTTGGTCCTCCACTTGGCTTAGTTCGTCGACAATCTCGCCAATGCCGTCAATGACCTCAGCTTTGAAATCCTTCAAGGCGAACTGCCCTCGTATGCGTCCAGAAGGCGATGCATTGCCTGGGGACCTAGCTTGCGGTGACTCCACTTGCGGATATGAAAGTAACCTAAACATTGATACTACTGGGGGTTCTGTGGTGGTAGTCGCAAATGAACCGTATGAAACCATAGGTGGGCGGGACGAGGATCTTTCCATGGTTTCAGAGCGAACAGAGGAGTTTGTACCCCGTTCCCAGTCAGCATCTCGACCTTCAGAACGACTTAAAGGGCTTGCGCCACGGGTACCACCATGGGGACCATGTGTGGATAAACTTGGTGGATGTAGGGTTGCTTGGCTTTCAACAGCCGGAGGTGTATGCGGTTGAGTATCAGTTCCAGCGTCACTCGATAGACAGAATTCAGCCTCCCTCCCGTCCTCTGCTTCTTCTCTAATCAGGCCCAAAACACGGCGCACAATATTCCCAACAACCATCTCCCTGGGCTGCGCTGCAATGAGTCGCCTTCCGACATTCTGGACGCGGTCAATCAGACTTTCCGGGTCTGTTACTTTCGATGTTGAGACGACGCGGAGGAGGAGGTACGCCGTCGCAACAGCGCAGGAGTGTGAAGACCGTAGCTGGTGCCGTTTCAATAACCTACAGTAAGACTAAGTTAAAAGAAACATCCTTTCGAGAAGTTTCCGCAGCGATGCAGTGAAGAGACATACGATATCAAGTTTTCTGTCGCACTATCCACGTCACTCGTCTTCAAGACCTTCAGGAAGGACTGTAGCCCCGGCGTCAGGGTTACAGTTGAAGGGGGCATTTCTAGTTAAGGTTCTGGAGTATTTTCCGTTTCCAAGTGTATCATCAACGTCAAGCTATTTCGCACTGGGTTCTTGTCTAAAGATGCAGCGCAGTGCGAGAGGGGTCTCCCCGCGGCAGGCTATTACCGGGCACTGTCACAGTCTCGGATTAATGATACAGGACAATAACAGAGAGTAAAGGTGGGTACCAAAAAAAAGGATATGAAGCTTGCAACTATATGCTGAAATAGGTCAAATCTTTTGGAGTGCGGAGAGTGCTTGCGGTGCGTTCAGGGAGCTTGGTTTGAAGCTTTTTTTTGTCTTGAATTGAAATCGTCACCGATTCGCAAGGGTGCATGGCAGATGGTACTGATCTTGTAATTTGCGGTGGAATGGTCGTATTGTCAGGTATTAGTGTTTCAGGGCCAAGGACTTCAGGAAGCACATCAACTATCGCCAACCTCCATCAGTCCAGCACCACAACAACAAGCCTGCCATTCACCCCACCAGGGTAACTGGGGATGTTTTTGACATTCAGAAGAACCCTGTTCATTCTTTGAAATGGGCGCCCAGCCATCCACTGCTTTTTATATAGCTCGCCCTACACAAACAGCGAGGGAAGTCTGAAACGCCATGCTAAATGCTTGTTATCGGAAGATTATAAACATCTATTCTTCTGCGGCGGTTACAGGCTAATCTAGGCTAACATCAAAGAGGAGCCCCTATCAAACCAGTCTGAGCAGGGCGAATATCTGAAAATATGGAAACAACCATAGAGGTCACGCTCCGTTCCTCCCCAGCTCCGAAGGCATTTTCGAGCAAGGTTTCATCTAAGTTGAAGCAAATCAGACTTTAACTCACAATGCACATGTTAGACCAGTCCTTTAGGGCTTTCCAAGCTGCGTGGTCTTTTGGTGGGTTAGGCTCTTCCGCTTGGGGATTCCCTTGTTCGTATATTGTGAGACAACGACTACATCTAGCAGGGAGCATATCGATCAAGGTCTGCGACGATGTTCCTGTATTATGCGTGAAAGATATGTTCTGCTGGCAAGACACGGAGTCGCATTTGGTGCTGCTCTCGTTGTCGAAGTCTCTTAGGTTTCCGTCTTCACTTTGGCTTAGTGACAGTTCCATTCTAGAGCAATTTGTTGTTATTCTCGGAGTTATTCCGTTACAGTATTCATCTGTGCGAATATTTCCATGTACACATTTTCCGTTTGCAGTGTCAGTTTCGAAACAGCAACTTCGATTTGGCGTCTTCAACCAGCCCCTTAGGATCACAGGGGAACATAACTCCGCCAGCGCTCTGACCTTCCGCATATCAACTCGGCTAATTTGGCATCCGCATGACTTGTTTCGAGGAGAAATGATAATCCCGGATGGATAGATATATCGAAATTCGACATCAATACCGCTCCAGTTGTAAAGTGGTGATTTCTCTCTGAAATACGCAGGGCGGCCGTTCTCAAAAATTAGTTCGTGTGTTAATGCTGGCACCGATCCTGCGTGCACCATACGAATGGATCCATCTACTGCATAAACGAGAGACGAATGCCATGGCGTCATAATTATCCCGTCATTTTGTGGAGTGATCGCTATGGATACTTTTGTTGACTCTGTGGAGGGATGAATCGATAATCTAATTGATTTATCAAACCTTCTCGCTATAGCAATTGCGAAAGCCCGCCCACGAGCGATCATGTTTCTTGCGGTTGCCTCGTGGCTTTTTTTAATCTGCCGCTTTGAGACAGACGAATCGCCAGGGCTGGCATCGTTATCGAGATCCTTTTCGAGAAATTTTATGTAGCCGCGGTAGGTCAGTGTTGTGTCAGGGTCATTTGATATAAGCTTGGAGACATCGAAATTATCGGGGATATTCCTCTCATAAAGCTGCGTCCGAAACCAGGAAGCATCCTTCAAATACTGTTTTTCTGACAATGGCTCTCCCATCTCGACTTCCCCAAGCAGATGCACAAGCCGAACAAAGTTTATGTTGCTGCAGCCTGTGTCGACAGCGAGTTTTCTAACAGCTTGACCGTAGGCCCACACTTCTTTATCGGAAATTCCTAGGAGATCTAGTACCGTTGTCAGCGGCATTTTGAATTTTACATGGACGCTCCAGTTACCTACCATTGTACATCAATCCATCAGAAACAATGTCTATCCTCGCACCCCTTGTGTACTCACTTTCGATCAGCTTGCAGAGTCCGTTCAGGTGTGCCAATGCAACTTCCTCGCCTTTATCCGGAAGGTGGCTGAGAACCTTGAATTTTTTATTAGGTGACTTGAACGGAAACGCGGGAAGGACCATCGGTATGACCTCTCCGAGCTCTATGTATTCTTGAACAAGACTCGAGATTTTATTTTCGGCTTCCCATGGCGCGTGAGCATCCTCTTTTGGTGCCATTCGATATCTCTCCAAGATGGAAACGATGACGTTGCTGACCTCCATGGATGTTTTAGGGCCATAAAGGAGTGATCCCTTTGTTTCCCCTGTTTTCTCGTCCACACCAGTTGCCGAGGTGTCTCCAGATGAACAACTTTTCCCAACGACGATGTCTGTCCCGTTTTCAATATAAATTATGATACTATGGTTTCCATCGTTTACTATTTGTTCGGTGAAGGGTAGGCCGGAACCGTGCAATCCATTATCCCTCCCGGCATTTAACAGCCCCTGCTCATCAGGGTCGGGGTTGCAGGTCTCTCTGATCATAGAGACCAGATCCGTTTCCCAGGTTTGAGCCTTGCACGCACAATTGCTGATGTCATCGCTCGGCATTTTCAGATGGATGATGCCATTCATTTTATAAATCAATTGGCTTGTGGGTAGATAATTTTTACTCTCAGTTATCAAACGAATAATGCTCATAAAGGATTCAAATTGCGTCTCCCCTATTCATCAATATATATCTGGATGCAAAAAGTCTGATCCCTACTGCGGTTTACAGCTCGGACTTTCAGAGCTAACTGTTATCAACAGGTATCCGCGGTCTAAAACCGCGTGACTCGCTAAGTACAGAGCCCAACTTTTGTGACTGGTATGTTAACATGTGCAACTTTGGCAACACTTATTCCGAAATCTTGCATAGCCCTCCTCGATCTGTCTACTTTAACTGGAGGTCGCGGAAGCGCTTAGCACCATCGATCGTCGTAACAGATTCTTTCTCCTGGAAGATAGCAAGGCTGAACTGTTTACATGTGAGGCTGCTATTACAACATCGGGCATGGCTGAAGTATGATATCAACTTTCCATTGGACTGTTGAGATTCTCTGACACACCATAGAGCTACTTAAGGCCTCTTGTGATAGTAGAAGTTGTTGTGCCCCCCCCCTCCCCCCCCGAACTTTTTTTGGCTCTTACTTATTATACTGGAAAGATGAAAATCCGGTTTCTTACGAAGGGCAGCTCTCTTACAGCAAGCTCAACTATATCTTTTGGAAGAGCTTATGAACCTCGAATTCTCACCCTTCATTTCCCGTCGGCCAAGGAAAAGGAAGGTAAAAAGTGATTGGCTTTAGGAGAAAATGCTAATCTGAGCCGGTTATGGGAGCGCCTATTTTTAATCATCGTGAGATTTTTCAACCTGACACCGATTTCGCTTCAACCATGCTCGAGAATGGCATTCCCATCCGCCATGCGTTGCGAACGCTCACCATGTGCTATCCTCATCAAAAGCCGACAGCAGCAGCCCCATCGGCTTCACTAAGACTAGCACAACAGACCAAGGCAGACACTATATGATATATGACATACATCATTGCGGCTGGATTGGTTACATCAATCCAGCCACCGGTGAATAAGAATGCTCATTCCTGTTCAGATAAGTTGTGCATTTTTCCCTTTTCCGTGACTATGATGCTTCTGGAAGTTTTCCGGGAATTACTTGCCCAGAGGATTAGTTTGTTGTTCTGATTTCCGCAGCTCTCTAATATTTTATTTTCCCCAGAGATGATGACTTTCAATTATGGTATTGTCATATTGATTGAAGTAGCTTATCTTTCAAGCCTCCAAGTTATCATCTCCAAATTGGAAATGGAAAATCCTTTTAATTTGCAGCTGGAACACACGGTACATATCCCGAATGAGTTGCATTATCTGGCTATCCCTCATCTAGCGAGCAGTAGGATGTGGATTAGGAGTCCCTAGCACTGGTCCATGATAAGAATTTCTATGTTGTCGGGAGAAGCCGTTTAATCTTCACTTGGCAAAATACCTATCCCTGGCAGCGTATTCATTCAAACCGTTCCTTTCATAATATATATAGTTGAATCTCCAAAGCCCTTGCGCCAAGTCAGCATCTTTTCCCTTGTCGATGCCTACGAACTGAAGCCAGTCATTAGACGGCGCTGAAAATTACCCCTTTTGGTCTGTAATGGTTTACATCAAAAGTTTTTTTGTTTAAAAAAAAAAGGGAGGGGGGCGGGGGGTTTCTGTGTATATAGCCCAATGAAGCAGCACCAATGCAAAAGGCTGTCAAAAATAAAAATAAAAAATAAATAAGCAATATAATAACCAATTTCTTCTTTCCCGGGGCGATAATATTTTAGTCGCAAATAATGGATATTGGCGGTCTCAACTTGGACTTGAGGTGCAAACAAGCTTAAAACTATGCCCTATCCGAACCATGGAACGGAATCAGCAGATTCCTATTTGGACTTAGTGCCGATCTGCAAGATCCCGCCTAACCTTTCTTCAATTTCTGGATATCAGATTTAAAAACGGATAACTTGGATATTTTTCAACAGTGACATGATGTTTCGCAGCTGGGGAAATTTTTGGTTTGTTCGATTATTTTCGTCTGCGAAACATGTTGAAATTATAGCCAAACGATGAGATGACGCCCCGTCAACTCGAACGAACGAGAGTTTCTTTCCCAACTCATAGATAAACACTACGATTGTTGAGCGGAATGTAACAATTATGCGGTCAACTTTCAGCAACCACTAGAAATAGAAAACTAGAAACCTTCTTATATATGGAATGATGCGGATTCATAATTTGTAAAAACTTATAGAGGACCGGAAATTTAGGGTTGTACCCTCCAAAAGGAGTGGACAACAGGTCTCGCTGATTGGACCACGACCGTTGTTCTTAACATCCAGCGAACAAGGATGACATTGACTCATTCTCGCCGATTTCATCTTGATTAATTTCGTTCTGATCATTCTGAAAATTTATAAGTTTATATATATATATATATATAGAACGCAAATTTTATGCTTAATTTTTCTAGTGCATATGGGCGTGGCCGAATTTCTGTTTGCTTTTTGAAGAAGTGCTAGTTTCGGCAAATGAACGTATGTAGTATTCAAGCGACGTTATGCATCCCATGACTTTTGCAACGAGAGCGGCACGAACCCGTAGATAGCCACACATTAACTGCCATCACTTATCACCTTTTCCTTCTTTGCATTAGTGAGAGCTGATTGCACCGTGAATCTTTTGGGCAGGAACGCAACGGCTGGTTAAGGTGGCACAGTAAAAGCGTCTGCTGATGAAAGGGGGAAATATCGAGCTTGAGAAATTCGTGAGTGAACAATCATTGAGTATTCCGCGGAGAGCAAAATAGCAACAAGATTAGAGTTAGAGTATGCCTGGGTGGTGCAAGAGTCAAGCAGTCGTAGTTGCATAAATGAAGGCATGGAGCGCTTGAGAAGGATTTCTGGATTGGAATTGAGATTAATGTTAAGTTTGAGGCTACGAATCGTTCTCATCAGTTTCCAGTCGTGCTACCCGAGCCCTGATTTTTGAGGCTGAGCCATGGCTGGTATTCTATTGCTTGCACGGCAATTCATGCCTTCCCCTGAGCATTCCAGAGAAGCGCAAGCTCGAAGCGAAGAAACATTTAACGATGGTGATACAGACGGTTTCTATCAACTGACTATTTCAACTGTTACAGGAATATCGGTTCGCTGTAGATGCTCATCAGATGCATGATAATTCCTCATGAGGGAGACTCTATAATCGCCTCAGCGGATTTGCATTCGGTCATTTTATACTACCTGAGTAGCTCTTCCGGTGCTATTTCTTCTACCCCTATTGTGGATGAAACGAACTGATTTCATTTCCGTTCCTCACTTTTCTGTTCCGGACACTGCGCTTGCGGCAAACCGATTCTGAAAATTGGTAACATTCTCGCGACATGGCTTTACTTGCATGCGTAGGGGCTGCTGCAGTCCTATTTGCCATCACCGCTTGGTGGTACCTTCGCATCCCATCCCACATGCCCAAAAATATCCCCACAGTTCCATTTTACGTATCCAGCATCGCACATTTCGTTGACCTTGGCCAGGATAAGATATATGACCTCTGGCTGCGGGAGCCACTAGAAAAATATGGAGCTGTCAAGTTCTGGGTCTCGTCCCAATGGACCGTGCTTCTAGGGAAGCCGGAATATATCAACAACCTCCTCAGGAATGAGCAAGCCTTTCCGAAAGCGGGAAATCATAAAAGGATTCCTTTCAGTGTTATTGGAACTTTTCTTGGGAACAACATAATTAGCGCTGAGGGGGAGACATGGAAGCTCTACACCTCTATCATGAAAGCTGGTATTCAAAGACGCATCACAGACACAAGCAAGTTGCTGGGGAGGTCAAGGCAATTGGTTAGAGGCATCCTACAGTCTCAACAGGCGGCGGCCGCAAATTTTGGCATCGATCTAGAGTCGTTAGTACAAATGTATGCGATTTATGTTGTGGGAGAACACTTCTTTCAAACAGATTTCCAAGTACGTCGAATCTCGGAATCCAGGAAAAAAATGAATCCCTTTAATATTCTAACAAACAACTGTTAACAGCGCCTCGAATGCAACGAAGCTACAAGACTGGCAAAGTATCAGACAGCCATTAGGGGCAATGTTTTTTCACCTTTGTATTTCAGCTTTCCCATCCTTGACAAATACCCCTATATCTTCCGGAGTCGAAAGCGCGCGTTCCGAATCGTGAAAGAATATGAGGACCTGCTGTACGAGATTGTTCGGGTCCCTCGACCACGGGAAACCCCAGAAGACCCAATGAATCAATACGAGCGACAGGTGATAGACGATCTTCGAGACGCCCTTGATTGCGGAAAAATCACGGAGGTCCAGTTCCGCGCAAATGTGAAAATTATATTTGTGGCTGGTCACGAGGATGTGCAGCATCTGCTCAACTCGGCATTTTATGAAATGGGAGTCAAAAGTGTTAGTTCCCCAATTTAAAACCGTTTCTTCGTCTCCTAAACTGGATGAACTATAACAGGGGAAACACTGTAGGACATACAACAAAAACTTCGATTAGAAGTCTTGAATACAGGGTCTGTCGAGCCAACGCCGGAAATAGTTGACAGCCTGCCTTACCTAGCCGCGATAGTATTCGAGCTACTACGTCTCTACCCACCACTTCAACAGATCATCAACCGGAAAGCATCAGAAACGGCCGTTTTAGGCGATGAAATCGTCATATCACCAAACACGCTGATTGGCTGGACTGCAATTGGTGCGCATACCAACAAACTCGTTTGGGGAGGCGATGCCAGGGAATTTGTCCCTGAAAGATGGGGAACCACAGTCGACACAATACGAGCGAAGTTCCGCAGAGAAAATGCCCGGGGAGCATACATTCCGTTCAACGCACATGCGCGGAAATGCCTTGGCCAGGGGTTTGCCTTGCTGCAGATTAAGATTGCGTTATTCGAGTTGGTGAGGAACGTGGAGTGGGTTTTGGATCCCGGATCTAAAATGAAGCTTGCCCGGGTGAGTAATTATGAAATTAGCAAGGCAGCTTCACCACATCGTATCACGATTAACCAATCCTGCGTCACAGGGTTTATTGAAGCCTACCGGTTGTAGGTATATGTTCAAGGATAGAACGAGTACGGAGAGCAAAATGAATTGAACTCTCCTTTCAAGTCTGTGGCTGACGCCTTCCGCAATTTTTTCCGTACGGACGGGTTGAAAAGCCGAGATGCAAGGAAAATAATACAGGAGGCTCAGATGTGGGGGCGGGAGGACACGGTTTGATGGTGACAGGTCGGAAGCTCTTTTGTCTCACATAAACTTGTACCATGATTAGTCCACAGCCAAGAATGGGAATGCTTGAAGTATCCAACGGCGCTTTATTATCAGTATTAGAAGCGTCACTTTCATTCAACTTGTTTCCGTCTTTTTGCTCATTGTAGCTCACAAGTGCTGAGACGCCAAGACCAATATGTTATTTTACCAACGGCACTTTATTGGCCTCACTCATCTCTGCATATTTCTGCAGTCCGAGACAAACATAGGCCGAACTGCTGAACTGCTGAACTTACATAGGAATGTGTAAGAAGGCATAATATAACATAGATATTATTAGGGTTAGGAAGCATTAAAAAAGCCCTCCCTTCGGAAAGATCTGGGAGATCGATTCGGAATAAGAACAAGCCGTTCTCGATCAACAACCACGGCTACATGCATATGTTATATCGATGGCCGTCGTCCTACCTGCATGCCTTTCGCATCACGCCCCTTTGTCAAACAATATCATAATATCACACAAGTTGAAGGAATACCCTTGAAGTCGTGATTTTGTCGTACAGGATGCAACGGTTCCATTTTCAAGTTTGAGTTTTGGACTCAGAGTTGAATTTTTTTTTCCGTGCAGCTTGGATTAGGAGCTTTCTTTGATCATGCAATTTTGTCATCCCGGAGTACTGAGAAATAAAATAAAATAAAATAATGAGGGCTAAACAGGTAGCCTCAGAGTTGAAGCCTAGCCAGACTATGGTTGTTAACTGGCTGGAAGTTGCTCTACCACAGAACGGTGGTATGCCTCTATCGTTGGTCTGCACTCTCGGATTCCTCCTTTCCTCCTGCCCTTGTTTACCACGCATTTTTCTTCAATTTTGACTTCTCTAAATGAATCATACGAAGTAAACCATTCCTTTCAAATCACACCTCCAAAAGTTCCATTATATCTCCGGTGGAAAATGGCCGCGTTGTCTCCTGCAGATGTCAACGAAGAAAAGGGCATATCTGCGAAGAAAGATGGAACAACAGAAAGTCCACCAGTAGCTCAACAGCCGTACTCAGCGTTTTCGGCCGCCAGAAAAAAGTTCATTCTGTCACTAGTTGTTGCGAAGGCTTTCATCGCTCCGGTTTCTGGGAGTATTTATATGCCCCTGCTTCCCGTCTTGGCGGAAGATCTGAAGGTATCTCCAACACTGATAAATCTCACGGTTACGGTGTTTATGCTCACCTTTGCAGTGGCGGTTTGTCCTCTCCCCTTCCCCCTGCTTTGACATTCAATCAGGCATTTTTTCTTTCCATATCCCTAGGGATATCAAAACAAAGTCCAAGGCAATTCTCACTCTGGCTACAGCTAATTGATGGGCTGTAGCCCTTACTTTTCGCGAGCCTCTCAGACGCAAGAGGTCGAAAGCCGGTGTACGTTCTTGGTCTATTAATTGGCATTGGTGCAAACATTGCTCTTGCATCCGCCCCGGCACATTATGCTTCCTTCATGATATTGCGGGTTGTTCAGGCATTTGGTGGGTCTGCGCTTTACAGCCTTGGGGCTGGCACAGTCGTGGATATTTTTGAACCGAAACAGCGTGGTCGAGCCATTTCATATTATAGCCTTGGTCCGCAGTTAGGGCCAATACTGGGTCCGGTAATCGGAGGCATGATAGCACAGAGATCCACTTGGCGATGGACCTTTGGGTTTCTAGGTAAGTACGACGGAGTCCAAATTTTTTCATCACAGGTCAAATGTTCCAGGGCGTTGACAGATTATCAATCGGTTAGCTATTTTCGGTAGCGTCTGTCTCCTAGTTTCCCTATTCCTGCTCCCAGAGACCCTTAGGTCCAGAGTTGGAAACGGTTCCATTCACGATGGAAAGTCCTGGCTTCAGTGGCCATCGTTTAATAAAAGGGCCGAGCTCACGCCTAGGGAAATTGCAACCCAGCGACCAAGTAGACGCAACATACCTATATTCATGAGGCATCCAATCATTATGCTCTCATGCATCAATGTTTCCATCCTTTTTGGAAGCTATTATTGTCTTTCAGTGACATTCCCAAGTGTCCTCCAGGAACGATATGGTTTTAATAATGCAGAAATAGGGGTTGCTTTTCTCGCACCAGGTATATCGCATGACCACAAACTTAGATAGGAGTCGCTGATATGTTTTCTTCTCAATAGGGCTTGGTATGACATGCGGATCAGTTATTTGTGGGCACTTGAGTGACTGGGCCCGCCAGAGGCATCTTGAAAAAACAAAGGCAGATGAGGCTGCACCCGAACAAAGGCTCCACATCCAAATTATCGGCACAGCGCTATTTCCGATCGGAGTTCTATTATACGGATGGCTGGGAAACTTCGGTATTGGTGTCGCAGGTGTAATCATCTCAATGGCAATCTGTTCGTCTGTCCAAATCGTCCCTTCAGGTAGCAGCTACATTCGCTAACAAAATTAAGGTGGATTTGCATTCTCGTGGACGCTTTCGACCAACAACACCTATGTGACGCTCGTCGCGCCTGGGCAAGCGGCGACTCTGGTTGCATTGACTTCGCTCCTGCGCAACCCAGCCGCTGCGATTGGAGCGGCCCTGATTAATCCACTCATCAGCGCGGAGGGTTTTGGATGGTGTTTTACTGGACTCGCAATAGTTGATCTCTCCAGTACGGGCATTGCACTCCTAAGTCTAGCAAAAGGATCCTCCTGGCGAGAAGCTTTTGAGAAAACGCATGGGAAATCAATGCGTCCATAGAAAACGCGATCAAAAACACCGTACTGGTAAAATGGTAGAAAAAGGAGGAGATTAGGATGTATCCATCACATGAAATACAACTTAAGCTATTAAGACAGTTGTCAAGGCTACTGCATTACAGAGCGTTAGTGTTCTGCCAAATTAATGTGGGCGAGAAGGAAGATAATAAACGGACCTTCTCAGTGACCTTCTCAGTGTGGTGAATGGGAACAAGAAAGTTGCAAAGTGACTCCAAAGTAAATAGTAAACACATGGGCTAATTGCTCTCGAGTTAGGCTCATTGTGGAGCAGGCGAATAAGCCCGTTCGTTGGTGGTAGAAGTAGTAATCGAAGGGCTGGTGGGTAGATTTTGCTGAGAAGCGTCTACCCACATGGAACGGATTGAATAGCGGGCGGAATCATGCAATGTTCCCTGCAGGAAAAGGAGACCCCAGCTCTGTTTTGCTTTTTTAACCAAGCCTTGTGGCGGTTGAGACGTCGCGCTGAAGCAGCTGTGCTTGCACGTTGTTTGTTGGCGTGCGTTGTTCAGCCCAACAAATGAGACCTCGTTGCGGCGGCTCTGCTTCCCCACCAACTCCATCGCTCGTTGTTCTCCGCCGCAGCGCCATCTCATCTCCTCCACCAACATCAACAAGCCTCGACAGCTGCAACCACCACAACAAGGACGCCAGTGACAGCGTTGCATTCGACTTGCTGCCCTCTTCTCTATGCTTTGGCCTGTGCCAACGACACCCCGCCCTTCTTGTTCCTCCCACGGGTTGATCGTATCCTGACGACATCCTGGCTGCTGGATACTCGCCAGTAGTACCTGTCAACTGTCAGCAGTGGCAGTAGCTGGGGCTGTCACCTGCTTCCATCTGGCGCATTGAGGTCTGTCGAAACCCCTGTCCCGTTTCCAATTAATGATGGTTGCCATTAAGCCTCCACCATGCGCCTGCCCTGAACCTCTCTATGCCCGTTGCTGATTGCTAAGAGCAGACAACTGCGTCCAGATAAGGTTGCATTGGCCTTAGACAAGCCATGAACTCACTCAATATCCTCTCATCCCGAGTCATCAGACAGCCATCCTCTTCCAATCCCCGTCCTCGCTCCCGCTCACAGGGCCCTGCACTTTCCGGAAGCACTCGAAGTGACTTAGCTGCGGGCAGGTCCTATAGCGAGGGAAAGCTGTACATTGCGGAGTCTGTTAGTGCCCAGCTCCTGGGAGAGATTCGCCATCACACCGACGAAAACGACGACTCATTAGACTTGCCTGACACAGTGGACGAGAAATCTCCCCTCCTGCAGGGCTTACAAACTGGCGGCATTCTTCCCGCAACAAGTAAACTGCAGTTGATTGCTCAACGCCTCTTTGATGCCATTGCTGAAACATTGAAAGTTATATTATCTGCGCTTGCCTCTCCAGGTATCTACGTTGCGCGTGCTTTTAGAGACGATGCCGGACACTACTCTGTTCTGACGCCAGTAAGGCGGCTGGGGCGGCTTACCGGAGGCCCAAACATGACCATGACAGCGGCACACGGCATTGGTATCCCTGCCTCAGGACGCAATGATTCACCTGGTACAGATAAGCCCCTTGGCGAGGGCGGGAGGAATATCAGGCGGCTAAGGAGTTCTACATCCCGAGAGTCAATGTCTTCCAATACGTCGGAGTCTGAACCTGATCGTCATGGGTCGAAACATTCTAATGGTGGAGCACGAAGATCGAAATCAATTCGCAATTCATCCTCCACTGACGACGGGACCCCCAGACGATCAATACGTATAAAGCTCAACACTGAAAGCAATTCGAAGCGAAAACATCAGAAAGTAAAAACAGACACATTGAGGCAAGATTCCGAGAGCCGTGCGGCTGAAACCTTGAAATCACCGATGTCTCCATCCTCCCATAAACTCACGAAATACCCCCATGCCCCATCTCCACCACGACCGCTCATACCGCTGCGACAGCCCTCGTATACTCCGCCCTGCAACCCCAGGTATGGACCATCTGCTCAAAAAACCCTTGTACTCGACCTTGATGAAACTCTTATCCACTCTTTGGCAAAGGGTGGCCGCATGTCTAGTGGCCACATGGTAGAAGTAAAATTGTCAACACCGGTGACGACTTCAACCCCCGAAGGATCGGCGACTACTATCGGACCTCAGCACCCCATCCTTTACTATGTCCATAAACGGCCACATTGTGATGAATTTCTCCGCAAAGTATGCAAATGGTATAAACTGGTTGTCTTTACCGCTAGCGTCCAGGAATACGCAGATCCAGTTATTGACTGGCTCGAACAAGAACGCAAATACTTTCATCGTCGATACTATCGGCAACACTGTACATTACGGAATGGCGCCTATATCAAAGACCTCAGCTCTGTAGAGCCGGACCTGAGCAAGGTGATGATTTTGGATAACAGTCCTATGAGCTACATTTTTCATGAAGGTATGTGCAAACTGATGCCATTTAAAATACCTTCCATAAACGAAGTGAAGCCTGCAGATGCGTTTCAACCTGCATACAATGAGCAGACCGTTTGCTAAAAAAAACTTTCTTGGTTTGTTCAGATAACGCCATTCCTATCGAGGGCTGGATCAACGACCCTACAGACAACGACCTCTTACATCTCATCCCAATTCTAGAGGCGTTACAGTACGTAACTGATGTTCGTGCTCTTCTTGCATTACGACGCGGAGAAGCAGAAGCACAATAGATATCCGTCTTGGAGCAGTGTATATATCGGCTAACTTGTTCTTTTCCGTTTTAAATTTATTAGTTTCTTTTTAATAATCCTTTTTCTCCTCTCTTCATGTTTCCTTTTTTTTTTTTTTTTTTTTTTTTTTTGGTGCTCCTCACCTTTTAACCACCTTCTTTTCCTCCTTTGAGTCCTATTTAGCAATGGTGTCCTGTCTTCTCTGGCATTCGTCAAGCTTAAGCTTTTCTTACACTTTCTCGGTTTAGATTTAATTCAATTTAGCAATTGGACTGTTTTGCTTCCGCTGATATATTCAAATGCTGCTGGCCGTTGTTTTTATCCTTCCTTACTCCATTTGCACCCTATCAAATGCGGGGCGGTGGCGAGATAGGATGGAACATTTCATATCCTCGTGGGACTAACCGCCTTCTCCGATTTTATAGCCAGTCTTTGTTCTACATATGTCCAGCCCTCATGGCTCATCTGATCACCCAGCTAGATCTGTTAGAAATATGTATACACATTTTGTATTTTCTTTTGGTTTACACCAAATCGTTGCCTTGGGTGCATTCATTAGGTATCCTGTTTTGTTTTCCACTGCGTATATATTCACTAGCTGTATTCGTACCTACTATCTGTATTGTCCAAAAGCTTTCATTCAATCTTTTATTTTGTGCATACATCCCTGACTTAGGACTTAACCTCTGTTCAAATATTGACATTAGGATTACTTTTGGTTCTTTCTCGAAATAATTTCATTTCTATCGCTGCGTTATACTAAGAAGAGGCCGTATGCACATACAATCCTATCCAAGTAGATGTCCTATTAGATATGCGAAATAAGCGCCTGACGTTATTTCCTCCCGTCTCCGAACCTTGTCCCAAAGCCATTATCATCATCCCAAAATATCCCCTCTGGCGTCCTCTTTCATCCAAAACTGCTCCCACGCTTTCTTCCACTTCGTCGTTCGAATCTCCTCCAACCAATCTAAAAACTTAATCTTCTCTTCTCCAATGGTCATATAGCCATCCTTGATCCCCTTCCATCCTTCGACTGGCCCCTTAATATACCAATGATTCGCTCCACAATACCGCCGCCAGTGATTATTCTCAGTCGAGTTCTTATTATGTGCCTGGCGTTTTTGATAACATTCCTCGCATAGATCGCAATTGCAACATATCATGCAGAGATATACTGCGCCGTTATCCCAGGACTCAATATCATCGTCCTCACACTCTCCGCTACACACATAGTCGGTGTCGGGGGCGAAATCTTCATTTTTATTTCTTCTCTTGCCGGATTTCGAGGAGCCGGCGCTGGTGTCAGATTCACTGAGCCAGGATCCAGAATCGGAAGAAGTGTTGCTTTCACTACTCCCATCTTCGCTGTCAGTGCTCCATTCGGACTCCTCATCGTTTGACCAAAAATGCTCCACTGCTGGATCAACAATGGAGAACTGTGCTGAGAATGCAATCTGGGCCTCCCTTTCCAATCCACCAACAGAAGCTAGGACCTTAGCAAGGAGGCACAGACTGTTCTGGTCATTCCAGCCTCTATCATCTGTTAATGATGACATGCACGTTTGGAATGTTTTCTCCAATATATTCTGGAACTCATGGGCGGGACCCATCTTGCGAAACATATTGGCTAACACTATAGAACCAGCGGTTTCGTAAACGTCTCCATCGTCCACAGCAGCCCTACGTCGTCGCGTTTGTAGCTTTTTCAATTCATCCATGGATGCTATCTTGTTCTCGACGGTATCTGCTCGCCGAAACTCCTCGTAAATAATATCGGTAAGGTCCAGTTGGGTTTCGGAAAGGGTTGATAGATCTTCATCACCGGTGGCCGGGCTGATGAACGAATCTCCATCTATTATTTTATAGAATTGATGTTTCGCCGTTGCGAAGTCACCCTTTATCGTGTGATAAAAAGAAGCAAGTTCCCAGCGGATAGTGGCGGATGACTTCGAATGGTCCAGATATGCTATTATTTCTTCATATGTTTTGATTAAAAAATCTTCTTTTCCAGCTTTGGCCGCTGCTTGACGAAACGTATCGTGCCTATTGTCTTCATCTTCAGATGTCAGCCAAGCCATCCGTTCCCAAAATGTCCATTGTTCGACATTCTCAATAAGCTCTGCGAATCTCTCTTGTTCTCCAAGAATTGAGGTTATTCCGTTCAGGGATTTTCCATCTAAAATCTCAGTTGGGCAAATGGCCCTTGCCTTCCCGTAAGATTCCACAGCCTCATTTAGCTTATCCATCTCACTCTCGCAGTCGCCCCGGACTAGCAGCGCTTTTCGGATCAAGAGGAGTGTTTCCGTTTCCGAAGTGGGATCATCCACTGAAGGCTGATTTGCAAGGGCTTCACATATCGTTTTATACGCCATGTAATTGTATTGGTGGTGATTTTTTCCAGATTTCTCATCATGAGATTCGTTGTCAGAAGAATCGTCATCGGTGTTGTCTAGTTCATCATCATATAATTCTGCATATATGTGTGCAAGAAGAATCAATGTGCGAAAGCGGCCGAGTTTGGATGTAGATATTGCCAACGCGGCATTACAAGCTGCAATTCCCTCATCGTAGTGTCCATAAGCCTTCAAAATCATTCCAATAGCTCGATATGCAGTTTCATCTTTTGGAATGTCTGAAAATACCTCCGAAAACCTTTTAATATATTTCGCATCGGTGATATGTTTGGATGGTATTGGTGGGCAGAGATCCGTCTGGGAGCAAATAGCAGCAGTTAGAAGCCATAATGCGAAGTTAGGAGTTTCATGATGCTTACCATCAAGAGTGCATCGGCACTAAAATCAAAGGGTTCGTTCTCTTCATTCACCTGCTGGAACCAATTCATGACATGGCCCCGAGCAAGCGGAACCATTATCTTCAATGGAGACTGGGCAGCCTTTTCCATCCACAATTTTGCTCCATCACTCAATTTCATCTCTTCCAACGATGATGCTCTACTGACCCATCGCGAAACAGATCTTAAAAACCCATTTCCACGTTTCACTGTCTTCCCAAAAATATCGCGGTAAACTGGCCCAGATTCGAGCTCATTTGCCGCATTATTGGAATTGTTCAGGATGAGAGATAGAGATTCAACGACTCGCACAACATCCGGCTCCGTTGCAGAAAGAGGATCAATATCCAGAAAATGATCAGCCCAAAACCTAACGGCATAGCCTTTTAAATGATTTCTTGAGGAGTTGTCTGTAAAACTGTAACAGCCACAGATGACATTGACAGACGTCTCAAACATTGTGAGATGAGCCAAGGAGGGCTTGGTTAGTAAACACGTTTCGCTCACATCGGCAGCAGCACGGAAGTGGTCCCGTAGAGATCTATCCAGAAATTGCAAGGTCGCCGCATTATCGTCAGCTATCATTTTCGAGGCAACAGAGTTATCATCATCAATGAAATTTTCATTTTCGTCAAATGGCTCGTCCCGGTTCTCTTCATATATTGACCTTGTAATTCGCAAAATTCTACGCAATATTAGTTAGCGAATTTGGGTTTCTTTTCTTTTCTTTTCTTCCCCTTTATTTTAATTTAATTTGATTTAATTTAAAAATTTTTTTGGGGGGGGGGGGGTAAGAGGAAGGGGGACAGAGGGGATAATTCAAGCTCTTCATATTCAAAGTTGAGATCACATACCTTGATGATTTTCCTTCAACCTCTTCTATTATATTATACGACCGGTCCCGGTCTAAGAGTGTGACCAATCCCTCCACTTCTCCGACAGTTAAAAGACGTTTTGCGAACGCCAGCCACAGTAATAGTTGCTTGAATATTAGCAGGTGTTCGGAAGTTCTTCGCTGTTGAACTTCAGTTAACAAAATATCATAAGCGGATTGGAGATTATCTGGAAGGCTCGTTTCAAGATCCTTCAGTACTGCTCCTTCCCTACCGATGGAATTGAATCGTCTCAGCATATGGTCGACATATAGCATTGCTAACGTAGAATTAGCCATCTTTTCATAGAAATTACTAAGTAGGTATCGAGCAAAAGAAAATAGGAAAGGCTTACAATCAGCCTTTTCCAGGATTTTGGAGAGGATTTTCCTTTTCGTCTGCCTGCGAAATTTATATAGATTCTGGAAGCGTCCCAATCTGTCTGTTATCAGGAGTGTCATCTCTGCCCGCAGTCTCTTTTTGGTAACAATAATTTCGAGCGGTTGGAGAGACTTAGGAGACGACTGTATGTCAACACGGCTTGTGAGGAGCACATGTATCTTGAGACTCTCTTTCCGTATTCGAGCTAACAATTCAAGAAATTTCGATCTGTCATTAGTGGGGATTTGATCTAGTCCATCGATGATTAGAAAGAGCCGATGGGAAGATTCGTTTCCGAACTTGGATTGGAAAAACCGCTCCCATAAGTCGGTCCAGTCATCAGCATCAACTCCGTCGTTTCCTAGTTCTGACGATGCCTGCTCGCAATATGACCCATTTCCCCCTGCAATTTGGATAATAATGCTGGACATCGCATTCGACAGGGACATAAATTCGGCTTGGTCATCTTGAAAGTAGAATGCTGCAACTGAAGTTTTCGGATCCGAGGCAGCCGATTCTGCTAATTCTTTAGACAGTAAAAAGGCGACGCAGGTTTTCCCAAGGCCAGGGTCACCGGAGATCCATAGATATGGATTAGTGGCCCCTTCACGCCATATCTGGTAAGCGTCTTCATCTAAAACCCATTTAGCTGATCCCTTTACAAAAGAGTATTCAATATCTCGAGCCTGCCAGGAGGGGTCAATGTTGTTCTCGAAGTAAAGTTTCACGGAATTGAAGGCTGCATGCTTGCGTGTTGTTGCATCTGCGGCTTTCCCGGAATCGTGTAACTGCATCTTTCTTGCTTCCTTCTGCTGATTTTTCAGCAATTTTTTGAAGTTCGCTGACATTTCGTGGAACTCATCTCGTTGGGCGAGGATGGATACTTCCATCCTTTCAGTTCTAGACTCGATTCTCTGGCTGCTAATGCCAATTTTTTCGGTTTGCATAGCAATGCCCGTTGTGTCCTGCTTTACGTCTAAGCTCGTAACAAGGATGACAGTGAGTGAGGCAGATTCAAGATCTGTGAGTGACTTTTCCATCGCAGTCTGGGCTGATTTCAGATTCTGATCTGTTCCGCCATCGATGAAGGCTTTTGCCCACTTTTCTATAGAATATAAGCATTATAAATGCTGAAGGACAGGCTAGAAAGCGTGCTTACTCCATCGTCCTTTCTTAATGTACGTGGTTGCAATACCATATATGGTCAACATAGCCGAGAAGACGCGCATAACATGAGACACGTATGCGGGAATCGAAGGCAATTTGCCCTCAATGATTGATAAACGTTCTAGAAAAGTCTTCATCGAATCGAAGAAATCGACTATCTGATCATAATCTGAAGAAATGTGTTTGGTTGTCTATTTAAATCGACAGATGAGGTTCATACACTCTTCACAAAATGATACTTTTATAAACCACATGCAAATCGGCTCGAAGCAGCATGGAGGCCGTGCGTACCTGAAGGAAGTAGAAAAACGCAGAAGATATAGCAACAGTGGGAGGGTAGGCCTGCAGATAAGGAGGGTAATTTTAGCAGAAACTCTTTTGCTTCATACTAACATTCCAGTTTAAAAAGAATGAAAATAGGGGCCCACCAAAGCAGCACCATCTACGAGGAATTTGAGTGATTCCAAAAAATTGAAATTTCCTGCCACAGAGGATCGAATCCTGTCGAGCAATTCGCCATCGTGTCGGAATTTATCAAAAGCGGTTTGCTGCAGTTGGGCATCATCGAGGATATCCTCGACATTTGTAAAATGGGGCATATCCTCGAGATTTTTACCCGTGTTTTCTTGATATTTGTCCAATGCTCGCTGCCATAGCAGTGAGATATCTGAAGGAATGGAGGCCTTGCCCATTGAATCCCTTGCTGTTCCCCCTGTTGCAGCCATTTCAGTACAGAGCTTTTAACACATCCAACTCCTCTTTCCTTCTCTTGGAAAACAATCAAACTAGTTTCCGTCCAGTAAATATTAAATGTCGTAAGGGTGGGGTCCAAGAACTCCATCAGATCTTCAGTCAAATGATTGACCTCATTGTTGCGGCAGAAATATTATCTCAACTTTTCACCCCGCCTGCTGGAGCCTTCGTGATGCTCAGCCACAAGGCGGGGCACTGTAGGCAGTTATTGGCTGGTCAAATGCAGTCAAATGCACTGCTTCAGCATTTTGTTCATGCCAGTGACAGCTGTCTTTGCTTTTCATTTCATTTTCTTTCTTTCCTTTTTTTCCCCTCAGGCATTGTGAGGGACGGTGTTGGATTCTTAACACTTTGTCTCATCTCCTTTCGCGGAATTAATCAGACAATCCTGCTCCTCAATTTATCGTGTCGAGTTTCCCATGACGAGCTCTTTTCAAATCACGCTGCAGATTGATTTTGCAATGAACGCCTTTTGTGTTACTTGGGACGTTGGAGGAGACTTCACGTCGGCTCAACTGCCAACACATGACCAGAGTGTACACTTCCAAGGTTGAACGTCGACGTGGGTTCAAACCCCCGACCATGCGCAGCTTTAGTCTAACCTCCTCAACTCCTAACCTACCCCTAATTCTATACTCCTTGAGGCGATGAGCGGTGGCGTGGTGTATTAGTAATGTTGGGTGTGGATGTTGAAAATGGCGGTGGTTCAAAATTCCTTGGCAAAAATTTGAACGACGAAGCCGTTGAAAAGTAAAAATAAGGAGTAGCTAGCCCTTATTAGTGTATTTTTTGCTAGTCAAACTGTAACCTGGAATTGGGAGTTGGAGTTTGCTGGTCAGCCAAAATTCGCGAGATCAGGACGAGGGTTCCCTCTCAAAGCTGTTCATCTGCATCACCGCCTTTTATTTTGCAAGGATGGCCCCGAAACTCACTCTGTTGTCAAGTGTCGAACGGCAAACCCCGAAGCAGCACACACGATATTTTCGGGAGCTCCAGTCGCTCAATATGAGATGAATTTCACGAAAAGTGACCCAAACGATTGGGTGTGGCGTAGGTTAGAAGCCATACTCAGCACACAAGATGTGCAACAAAGGAACAGGCAGACTGCTGATCTGCTGAGAGGGTTTTATTCAGGATCCCCGCCGAAACTGGCTATAGGATTGCTGGAGAATGTGATGTGGGCAGCCACCACTAACGAGAAATTTGAAGCAGCTGTCCGTGGGTGCGACCTTTATAAGGGACAAAGACCTTCCTCTAGTGTTCTTTCTTCTGAGGATCTTCTCCACGTCGACCAGGTTTTGGTCCTGCCTATAAGTTGAAGATAACTCGAATTGATGGCTAGTGGCCATTTGAATCAGAATTGCCTACTCTGTTTCTGCTGTGAGAGTTTGAAATGTGGTTTCCTCTTGCGATCTCTGTAGCAGTGGTTGTGCTCGTTCAGCCTGCTTTAAGCCAATACTTTCCCCCTACACCTGAGGATCTCCGCACAGTCTCGCTAAAAAATGGGTTGTCAATATCATATAAACAGGTACCCCTACGTCTTTCCTTTGCAGCCGGTGAGGCCAAACATTTCACATTTCAGGTTTCGTTGTGACTGATGTGTCCGTTAGACGACTATCTGTGAAGCCACCCCAGGTGTCAGAGCATACGCTGGATATGTTCATCTACCCCCTGGGACGCTCGAAGACGTAGGGGTTTACCAGAACTATTCAATCAATACTTTCTTCTGGTTTTTCGAGGCCCGTGAAGATCCTATAAACGCTCCAATAGCCATATTTCTCAATGGTGGCCCTGGATCATCTAGCATGTAAAATCCAACATACCACCCCCCCCCCTTGGTGTTATCAATTTTCGATAAGAAATGCCCTAACTCCATGATCTAGGTTTGGTTTGTTTCAGGAGAATGGGCCCTGCACCGTTAACCATGATTCCAATTCAACAACTCTCAACCCATGGTCCTGGAATCGAAACGTTAACATGCTATACGTCGACCAGCCTGTTCAGACGGGGTTCAGTTACGACAAGCTCGTGAATGTAACTGTTGAACTTGTTTCGGGAAACATCATGGTCAAAGATTTTTCAAACGGTGTGCCAGTTCAAAACAATACATTCTGGGTTGGGTCATATCCCAGCCAGATTCCTCAGAACACCGCCAACAACACTTTGAATGCTGCTCGCGCTTTCTGGCACTTTTCCCAAGCTTGGTTTCAGGGCTTTCCCCAATATAAACCGACAAATAGCAAGATCAGTATTTGGGCAGAGTCGTATGGGGGGAAGTACGGTCCAAGCTTTGCTCGATTTTTACTAGAACAAAACCGGAAGATCGAAGAAGGTACCATCGGCCACGAGGATGGCAAGATGGTCATTCATATCGACACGCTTGGCATAATCAGTGGCTGTATCGACATTTTTTCGCAGATTTTGACGTATCCCGAATTCACGCGCAACAACACATATGGCATCGAAGCTGTCAATAATTCTACTTACGAGGCTATGATAGACACTTACCACAAATCAGGTGGATGTGCGGAGCAATTACAACACTGCCGCAGGCTAACATATGAGGGAGATCTAACTCATGATGGCAGCAACGCCACGGTGAACGAAGCTTGCCGCAATGCATCCCAAGCTTGCGTTGGAGTTGAGGAACCGTATTCAAGCACAAGTGGCAGGGGCTACTATGATATCGCGCATCCTCGGGCTGATCCCTTCCCGCCTCCTTTTTTCCAAGGCTATCTCAACAGGCCACATGTGCAAGCTGATCTTGGTGTGCCTCTCAACTTTACAAGTGGCTCTCTGGCCGTCTACCGCGCGTTCAATACAACTGGAGATTATGTCAGCCCTGGCGCTCACGGATATACAAACGACATCGGGTATCTGTTAGAATCAGGGGTGAACGTGGCAATGATTTATGGAGACAGAGACTACTCTTGCAACTGGGTGGGAGGGGAGAACACTAGTCTTTCCATTAAATACAGCAATTCTTCTCGGTTTCGGGCAGCTGGTTATAGTGATATTAGAACGAACTCTTCTTACGTCGGTGGGCAAGTCCGTCAATACGGAAGCTTTTCCTTTAGTAGGGTATACCAAGCTGGACACATGGTTCCTGCATACCAGCCTGAGACAGCCTTTGAAATTTTCCGACGCGTCATGTTCGACATGGATATTGCAACTGGAAAGGTGAACACTATGATCGATAAAGCTTATTCTACCAAAGGTCAACGCACAACTTTCCAGATAAAAAATGAGCCGCCCCCAATGCCCAAACCCACATGTTATATCCTTGCCCCTAGCAGTTGTACAGACGATCAGGTGGCTGTCGTCGTAAACGGGTCTGGTCTTATCCTGGATTACATTCTCATTGACGAAAATACGAAACATCTATTTCCCGATATCAAATTCCCCACTCCATCATCTGCTGGAAGCACACCAACCAGCACAGCAAAGAAGGCAACTGCTGCTCGAACTGAACTAGGCAACGGATCCCTGAGTGTATATATGGTTCTTCTGGTACTTTTCCTCCTATTAGTAAAATGAGGGATGATTGGGAAAATCGGTGCTTCTCTTACGTTTCAAGACGAATAAACATAACCTACGCAATGGAATCTAATCTGTTTTAATGGGCCCTCGAAATACTATATCAATGTTTCATTCCGAAACATTTTACTATTTCTCATCTCCAACCCTACAAGTATCTTACTCGTAACAACTTCCAACTCCTTCCCACAACTTCCTCATAACCATAACATTGACAATGATAGACAGGTAACCAAAAGCTGTACAGGGGAATAAATATTAACCTTCATATCACCTCTAATCGACAATGTTTTTATTAAATGGTTTTAGGACCGAATAGTGAATTGAGAGGAGAGTCCCCTTCTTCCATCACCTTTTTGTCGTTGATAAACCGGTGTCAATGTGAATTGCCGATTAAATCGCCCTTTTACGCCATCCATTTTAAGCACTTTTTTTCCACTATGAATTCCTGCTCCGCTTCTATGATTCTCTATCTCCTTACTATTATCTAGAGGTTGCCATAACTATGTTCTCCCCCTTTATCTGGGGAATATCCCTATCTATTCCTATCGCTTGGCACTCCATTATTACTATTTCTATCCTTATTTTATTTGCTGGCTATACGCAAGCAGAGCCTATGATTACCACTCTGTGGTATTAATACTACAACATACGGTACATGTCGTCCTTGGGGGGGGGGGGGGGCGTCCAGCTACGCCCGTTAGGACTTAGCCCTCAGGAGGTTGAAGCTATGATATTTAAGCTATGTCTCAAAAGGTCCAGTTACGGAAGCCGGAATGGGAGACACAAAGGAACCGATAAAATACATTGGGGAATGAGATCGCTCGATACCATCGTATCAGACTACTATAAGCCATCCACTGACTGCATTTTTGCGGATTGTGGAAAGGTTCCTTTCCATCCTGATCATCAAATATGCTGCTGTGCAGGTCCAAAGCTTCATCTCGACCTTGCAAATTTTCTTCTGCCTGAAATCCCAGTCAACGCGAACACCCTTCCCCAAATTATTGGTCATGTTCATCGGCTCAATCATATCAAGAGGATGTCGTCCGGATCGCACCCGCTTTCATTTCAGAAAGGAACGGGCATTTTTCTTCGCTTATGTTGGCTTTTGATGAGAGTTTGGAATTTCGACTATCAAAATGTCCTCCTCGAATCCCTCATAAGTTTGAATAGTTACGACGTCACCATTACGGCAGCCCTTCGCCCTTCGCTCTCGCTAGACGGGATCCGATCACCCAATATCGTCTTTCCGCGACCATTACAGCAGTACTTGGAGAGCTTCTCCAGCGTCTCCATCACCCTCTGGTTGGCGATCATGAAAAACTCACGGTACCTAGATGGCTGATCTCCAGATCATCCTGGCAGGCAATTCGATGATGAATACCACCCAGAAATGGCGTCTTGCCATTTCCGACGCGAATATCTCTACACATCACAGCGAACGCATAAAGGGTCTTTAGTTTTGCTGGAACTTATGTATTCCTAACTTACATAGGCTAGCTTCACCCCTGCAGGAAGAGTGCTGTGATTCGGTAAATCGTGGTATGGCTTGCTGTATGTACTGTACGTTGATGGATTACTGCTCGACAAGAAGGGGCCACCCAGGAGGAAAAACTCTCCATATATCAAAAATTAGGGAGACAGAGGCAATAGAAACCAATCAAACACATACAATATTCGAAGGACGATATAGGTGTGGGTCTAACTCACCACGGGGGAGCGCAAATATTAGATAATTCTATGAGCGTGTCTTCCGCGAAGGCACCTTCATCCTGAAGGGCAAAGCCAGGCATAGTTTCTGAACCAGAGAACCGATACGGGAACATCCAAAAAGGACAACATAATAATTATATCCCAAATACTGCAGTTGTCCATGAATGTTGTGACATATCTTGCAATCTTTTAATGCGACTTCGCGTACGCACAGGGGTTCTGCCGTTGAGAATACTGCAGAAGGTCTCGCGGTCGAAAAAAACTATGTAGCCATGGAATCAGATAATGAAAACGATGAAGGATCGGAAGAGGAACGGTACACTCACGGCCTAGGGCCGGGGAGCTGTGTCCGTTGCCTAAAGTCGATAGGAGATGTGCCCAACTGGGACATGCTTCCCCCTCTGCTGGCTGGTTTATTGCAATAAACGACATGGTTTCTGAAGCTATTCGAAGCAAATTAGCAACCCCCTACAAAAAATAAAGAAAATCGACACCAAACAACATAATACTTACTGGCTGGGGAATTTCTTCGAAAATTTCGTCAAAAAACTGCTTTAACCGTTAGCAAACGTTCTTCTAGCGATAACCTACCGATTCTACGATGATTACTTACATCTTTGTGATAAAATGACGTCAGTGGGGGGGAAGGATATTTCGCAATAGTTTACAGGAGCAAGATTTACTAAAGGATCCCGGTTCCCTATATGCTTTGTGTGGCCGGTGGTGCTCCGTTTGATCCCTTTCAAATGACGAGTATGCAAAATTTCCTTCTCGATGACACGGAGCGAAACAGCTATTCCCCGTCAAGCCAGTTCACTCGCCACTTCGTTCCTTCAAGGAGCAGAGGTCGTCGTTGCAACCGCAAGCCAGGTCAGCATCGGGTAGGTTAATGCCAGCATAAATTCCGATATCGCCGACGTCGATGAAGCTGCATAAGTCATGAAGTGGAACAATGGCTCGTACTGGCCTGTACAAGCCCGAAAGCCATCCCCCTAGTTGAATTATACATCAGACATGCCATTCACTCTTTATTGCGTTCACTGACTCAATATTATCTCCAGAGGTCATACCATATGAGATGTGGGTTGTAAATCTAAGATTGCTTTGACATATCCAATTCTTTGATAAGGATTTAAGGAGTAGTCCATGTCTTTGGGGGACGAAGGATATCTCCCCTACCATTATATGAGCTGTGAGAGTGGTGGTTCTCTTCCGGGGATCAAGTTTGCAGCCAACTCTGAGCCCAAAATTACGTCCCATATGGCTGCAGTGGAGATGATACAACGATGCAAGCAATAAAAAAAAAATGGGTGCGGAAAGAGTCTGTGGAGAAAAGTGAAGTAATTCTTGACGATACCTTGGAAAGCACGACGTAATTGTTTTTTAGATTATAAAGATGCTGTTTGATCTGCTTGCCATCCAACCTCAGCAACATTGGAGAAGTATATTTGGGCTCCTCTAAAGAGAACAGCAGTGATAGTTGACTTCCTAGCGTGTTTTTGTCTAATCCATAAATGTATAGCTAGTCGCAGGTAACGAAGGGTAATAGGATAACATCAAAACAACTGACAAGAAGTGGAAAAAAAACAAAATGCGTTCTATTTTCACTCTGTTCATGACTTCAAAAAAAGCTCTATTGGCAACCAGGGGCCCATTTCATTGGCCGCCGCCGTCCTATTGGCCCTTTACTTTTGATTTGTTATATGTATTAGAGAACGCTTTACACGAAGCCCTCGCCTGCGAATAATAGGGGTTGTGTTTTTAGAACCTCTCTTCCACTCTCACTTCTCACGCTTTCTTTTGTTGTATAATTAAGCAATTAAGGGATGGGGTGGGCTTATCAGAATCGGGAAAGGCAAAACAAAGTGTTCCACGGTGAAAGGGTCCTATGGTGTTAAGTTTATTGGTAAAACGTATTCAAATCGCACAAAACAGGGGTTGAACGCGCCAAGCAAAATATTGGAATGATTTGCATAGTTAACTAGCCATATATAAGCGCGCACGATACCATCGACTCTTTTCTTCTCCATTCCCTTCAACAAGTAAAGGAGAATGATGAAAAAAAAAAAAAAAAAAAAAAAAAAAAAAAAAGGGAGAGAGAAAAGAAAGAGAGAGGAAAAGAGAGAAGGAAAAGAGAGAGGAGAAAAGAGAGAGCATCCTTTTTTCGTAGTGCCGAAGCCCTACGTGGAAAAACCCCAGAGGGGAAAACCAAAAAGAAAGAAAGTGATGTGCACCATAAACCAGGTAGCTGGTTTATGATGTGATATTTGCCTTGCGAGGAAGCAAGGCGAATAAACAAGAAGAGGGGATGGGGTGAAATGGGAAACACACAGAAAACATGTAAGTACTTGTCACAAGTACTTACTTAGAAGATGAAGAAAAGGAAGACCAGAAAGCTAAGAAAGTGGTTGTTGCGTTAGCTACCTACATAGTAGGTAGCTAGCGCAACTAAAGCCAGGTTGCCAGAAGGCAGTCTGTCCACAGGGGGAAAAAGAAAGAAAAGGAGAAGAAGAAAAAAGGGGGGCCCGGGGGCGGATAGGGGTTTTTATATCCCTTGCCTGGGGCGCTGAAGACGCTAGCCTTAAGCGAGATTCTCTTCGATGAAGTTCATTGGGCCTCGGTAGATGTGTTATTCACATCGGAGAGGGGAGGGGAGGGGGACGTAAGGGCTGGAGTGAATGGACGGTACAGGTGACGGTATCCCCGGAAACGTCGTGGAGCAAGAGAATGAGATGTGCGTTGTTTGTCTTTGAAAATCCGTGCAAACATGCATTAAGGTAGGATTCAAGATAGGTTTCAAGTAGCGCCACCAGGTATTTGCTTATCAGAAGCTGTGGATCGAATAATCGATATCTAAAGTCAACTGTTTGGCGCTCTGAGAACGGGCGAATGGGATAATATCTAGACGCAGAGAAAACCATTCTCATCTGATTTCATTGAGAAATTTGGAAATATTCCACGATGAATATACTATCATCGATAAATCGATTGATAGAGGGATCTAGCCCCAATATTATACGAAACAAAACCTCAGATCACTCGCCGGTTTTGAATTTATAAAACATTCATTGTCGCGTACTTCACTCGAGAAAAAACTATGAAGTGGAGGGACAAGATCGGAGCAAGTGAAAGATATAAAACTACCACACTTGATGGCAGTGACTGCTTGGATTCTATCAAGACTTGATATAAGCAAATCAAGATCTAGGTGGCATGTGTCCTGCATAACAAGGCAACAAAACGAAAGAAACAGCTGGAGAGAAATCAAATAAAGAAAATTCAAAAGGCCAGTAGCGTCTCTCGATCTCATATTACTGAGTCATGAAGAATGAGCCCCTTCACGGCAGAGGGCTTCTCAAAAGATATACAAAAGATATACACCACAGTCATTCACGCCAGGCACAAGTCAATGTTGACGAACGACGGTGGATGTCAAAATAAGCTAGGTGGCTGGCGCTTGGCATTCTTACTTAGCAGCCCCACTTGGGCTAGGCCGGAACTTTAAATCGGCCTCGTTCCTGAAGCATTGACAAAGTTCTACAAACACTAGACTTGATGAAATACTTGACTATTTTTTGGCTCTCCACTCTCCTATTTGCTCATCGGCGAAAGTGGCTCGTCAATGAAAACCAGAAAAAATCCGCCATCACTCCTTGAAGACTAAACGCGTTTCGCTGCTTTCCGCTCACTAGTTCCCCCGATTGCTTGCATGTCCAGGAAACCCTGTCACTGGACAGCAAAGGGAATATATCCGTAAATTGCAATTCCCGTCTGATGGAGCATTGAAGAGCAGCCGCGCAATTGTTGAATAAGACATTGATCCCGTTTTTATTCTTGCTCATTGGTCTAACGTTTTTCTTTTCCCCACAAATAGATATCCATGAAATTTCATGTTTTGACTGCTTGGAGCCGGCCCAATTTTAATCTTTGTGCATTGGATACTAGTATCATTCATCCTTTAAAAGTAGTTAGGCTACAGAATGTATTCAGGCAGAACTAAGCCTTGGGGGAAAATATTAAGCATTGTATCATCGTGCTTTCAGGGTCCTTTTCTTTGTACCGTGGATATAAACAACAATTGCCGATACCTCAATGCTTGCAAAATCCAATTGGGAGTTGCGCAGTAATCTAAAGCGACCAACCAATGAGAAAGTAAAGTAAAGCTAGGCACATTCAACAGGTTCCATATAATATATAATACTAGACAAAGAATCCCTTTCCATATTCAGGAGAAAGAAGCAGAGAAGCCAACCCGAGCTCATGCTCAAATCTACCTGTCTACATACCTCCTCGAGCTTCCTACTCAACCAACCAACCGCCACATACCCCTTAACAAACCATAATGGCTCCCTTCCTCACCGTCGTCGCCCAACATCCCCTGAGGAATTCCCCGACAAATATTTGTATGTTAAATGAAGGAAGTAAGCAGCCACATGGTTGCTATTCGAGATTGTCACATTGGCTGCAAAGAGAAAGACTGCAAGCCTTGGATGGAACAAAGGCCCATGTGGTATGTAAAAGGGAAAAAAAATAAATAACGCGGTTTAGATCTATATTTTAGTGCAATGCGAAAAATGACCATGGCATTATAGCTTATGTATGGTCTCCGATTTATGCCATTAGAATTGAGAGGAAAAATATGGTGCCGGTTGGAAGGGGGGGGTTTGGTGTTGGTTCACGGGTATATCTAGTCCTTTCTACCAGCTACGTTTTTGCAAGGGGGCGGAATAGATCCCGATGGCGAAATTTGAGCAGTTAATGTATCGAGGATTGTACCATATTACAATTGCTAGCAGATAGCAACATGCCTCTCTGTCATAGGTGAAATTCGAAAATTCATGGGGTATATTAGCTGATACCGATACATATGTCGACGACATCAATTTAGAAGAAGACTTTCCCAAGTTAGAACATAAAATGCTGCATATTCGAGCAAATCCTGGGAAAGACAACTTGGCCCTTCGATCTGGATATGTTTTAGCAAGCCATCTAAACGACTAAGGATTGCTTATATCGGTGAAGAAGGAAAAGAGCTGTAATTGCGAGATGTAACGAAGAAGCATACTGTTCCATTTTGTTGCCCATAAGTGATCAGGCATGGCATCGCGTGCTATCTGGGTATAATGATGGCGCATGCTCCATCCGGATGCGGGGTCTGGTAAGATGTATTTCGCAAGTTGCCAGGAGAGGACTGCTTTCCTGGGAAAAGTCCTGTGGCAGGATTACATCCGGTGCTCCTCCGATGTATCTCAGAAGCGCCGGAAGATGGTAGAGAAGGTTCAATGAATCTTCCCCTGAGATTGACGTATCAAGTTTGAAGTGTGCAGAGTAGTCAGGAGATCCCGGAATATCCATGCATGGATACCTAGGGAAGTCTGTTATCAGATCGATAACGAGGAATTCGATTGGTAATATTACTGGGATTACCAGATGGTACGTCAATACGAGGAATGGCGGTACGGAAATGACAATACAGGCCTTTCGCCGCGCTCTGATTGGCCCACGCTTTGGTCTCTCACCGCTTTGAGTCAGAAAACTTTTTCCCTTTTGCTCTTCCCCTCCCATATTCTTTGTTTTCTTCACAAACCACTTCTCACCACACACACAGCCAGTTCTATCAATGCCTTCCCTACTCTTCTAAGCATCCCATTACCTTTCACACATAGTATATTTTAGTGCTTGACGGGCACAGCAGCGCTTATGCGTGTAATTCCTTCCATCTTCACTTCTCAGGTATGTAGGCATTCATTTAGAATTGGGAGAATCGCTTTCCCCGTCAGCACGTTTCCTTATGGCTGCGGTCCCTGACTTCGATCCCTGGCTGACTTTTCTCTGATCTAGGACTACATATCTGGTACGCTCAATATGCTAAAACCTACCGTGTTAGCCCATTGGCACAACTGTACTAACTCAATCCTCATTGAAGATCATCTCTGGAAAGCTTCGGTAAATTGAGTCATAAAACGAGCCAGCGGGTTACAAAATATAGAAAAATCAACAATAATGTTTGCACGAGTTATCAAATCAGCCCCAGTGGGGACTCATCTTACCGCTGCTTTGAAGGGGCCGGCTTTTAACGCGCGGTTTTTGGCTACCGTCAATCGAACCGATTTGTCCCAGACCGCCAACCCTTCTACCAAAATCAGCCCATCCTCTCATGACAGGGCGACTTTCACAATCAGAGATGGTCCGGTATTCCACGGGAAGTCATTTGGCGCCAAGTCAAACATCTCTGGCGAAGCTGTCTTCACCACTTCTCTCGTGGGATACCCGGAGTCCTTGAGTGACCCTTCTTATCGTGGCCAGATTTTGGTCTTCACCCAACCCTTGATTGGTAACTACGGTGTGCCATCCGCTGAACGAGATGAAAATGGCCTTCTTAAATATTTCGAATCCCCGAGTCTCCAGGCTGTTGGTGTTGTCGTTGCTGATGTTGCCGAGCGCTACAGCCACTGGACGGCTGTTGAGAGCCTCGGTGAATGGTGCGCTAGGGAAGGTGTCCCCGCCATTTCTGGAGTTGACACTCGCGAAATTGTCACTTATCTTCGAGAGCAGGGTTCTTCCCTAGCCCGAATCACAATTGGCGAGGAATACGACGCTGATCAGGACGAGGCCTTTGTTGACCCGGAACAAATCAACTTGGTGCAAAAAGTCAGCACCAAGGCTCCCTTCCATGTCAGCCCTGGCAACAGCACTGCACATGTTGCTGTTATCGACTGCGGCGTGAAGGAGAATATCCTGCGAAGTCTCGTCAACCGGGGTGCTAGCATCACTGTCTTCCCTTACGACTATCCCATCCACAAAGTCGCTCACCACTTCGACGGAGTGTTCATCTCCAACGGACCTGGTGACCCAACCCACTGCCACGATACCGTCTTCAACCTCCGCAAGCTGATGGAGACGTCCCAGGTACCAATAATGGGGATCTGCCTTGGCCATCAGCTCCTTGCCCTGGCGTCTGGCGCTCGGACCATCAAGCTGAAGTATGGCAACCGCGCGCACAATATCCCAGCTCTGGATTTGACGACAGGTCGCTGCCATATTACCAGTCAGAATCACGGATATGCCGTGGATGCTTCTACGCTTCCAAGCGACTGGAAGCCTTACTTCATCAACCTGAACGACTCTAGCAACGAAGGTTTGTCAATATATTATTTCTATTCCAACGAATTGTCTATGTTTTATTTATTAATTTCTTGCTTTACAGGCCTTATCCACAAGACCCGACCTATTTTCAGTACCCAATTCCATCCGGAGGCAAAGGGTGGCCCGCTCGATTCTTCGTATCTTTTTGATATCTACCTGGAGAGCGTGCAAAAATACAAAACCACCCAAGCTATGTTCCAACCTCAACGAGACAGTCGCCCCAGCTCTCTGCTTGCTGATCTTTTGGGCAAAGAACGGGTTGGAGTACAGACTACCATTGGCGTCCAGACTGGGCCTATCGCAGCCGACTCTGCCGCTGCTACTGTTGCTGCAGCCGCTTGATTGATGGATTGTGCGGACGCCTTTTGCCTATATTCTCTTTTTGCCCAGGGTTCTTTGGCGTTTGATTCTTGTCTCTTGTGTTTGTTATTGTTTTGATCCTTCTGCATTTATCGCGTCTCGAGTGCGTAGACCATCGTTCAATCCCATGATACTTTATTTACCTACTAAGCTCTTTATAAATATATCATTCAATTGCATTATTATACCTCGTACTGCGATAGTCATATTTTTCTGCATAAAGACAGTTCCCTATCAGACCATCCTGCGTATGCCCATATTCAACTTACGTAACCACTTGCCCTCCTCGCTTGGGCAGCCACTCAGCCCTTAGCGTCAAGGCCGCTGAGTCAGCCGCGCACACTACAAAGCAAATCTCCTCGTCCTGAGGTCCAACTTCTCTCCTTCCTCCCAGCAACTGTCCCCCTCATCGTCAAAGAAGTGTAAGTTCCCATTCCCTCCCGCTGCCCGTC
Source organism: Histoplasma capsulatum G186AR (assembly GCF_000150115.1). Lineage (NCBI taxonomy): Eukaryota > Fungi > Ascomycota > Eurotiomycetes > Onygenales > Ajellomycetaceae > Histoplasma > Histoplasma capsulatum. The sequence goes on from NW_025544807.1 coordinate 314,986, forward strand.
CGCTATAGAGGCGTAGACGCATATATATACTCTATACTTGAGGATAGATTCCTCAGTCCTTACATGCACCTTGCATCCATTGACGCGGAGCATAGCAACATATATCAAGTATGCAATTACTAACCACACCAACAACCACAACAGTTAAAACTCTGCGAAGATGAGAGCCAAGTGGAGAAAGAAGCGCGTTCGACGGCTGAAGCGTAAGCGCAGAAAGGTCCGGGCTAGAAGGTTCGTGCTTGTATTCTGGAACAACTTGCTTTCCTCGAAGGAAAACATGTATGCTGACTTGGAAACTACGCCCATTACAGCAAGTAAACAACCCAACCACTCCGTCTCAGTTTCTCTCTATTCATGCATGAAAACACGATCCTCTCGAGCTGAGAGTGAAACCGCACCGATTGTACACTCGCCATGAAAAAAAAGAAAACGAAGACAAGAAAAGCAAAACTTGAACTCAACGTAACGACCGCAAAAAGACGAACTCGATGAACCCCCGTTCCCTTACCCTTTGTTTCCGTCTCAAGCTCAGATCCCTCTTATTTTTTCAGCATGCCAACCGTTCTGAGCACTGCCTTTTGTTTCTTCATTAAGTTAACGAAAAGTTACGACGGGGGAAAGGAATTTGCGTCATGAGTTTATTGTTTTCTTTGAACGCCTCTTTTTATTTTTCTTAAATGTTCGGCCGCGGGAAATGAATGGTTGGGAAAGGGAAGAAAATGTGTTAAGGAAGAAACTTCATATGCTACCTTTTTTTCACGTCTTGATCGAGAGTCTGGTTTTTGTGTGGATGGCAGAGCGCTGGTCAATTCTTCCCCGTTCCTGAATGTTTTTTGTTTTTATGCTCTCTTTATATTTCCCTTGCACTTGGTCCCTGCAAATAGAGAGCAGTTGGAAGGGGAAACAGGAAAGAGGGCAAGATTGCATCCATATAGGAATTACGGAGCTGTTGGGGCTTACTTGAAAATACAAGCCTATTACTTTTCCTTCTTCTCGTTACCTCTTCCATTGTAATTGCTTTTTGGCGCCTTAAATCAATCCCCCCATCCATAATCATTACATCATCTTCAAGGTGGAAAATCCGGTTGTGGAATTTGACGGAATATGGCCTAAATAAATGAATTCAGTTTGTCCCCCATAGTAATGCCTGTACTCTCCTGTGACTCTTCCATTCGGATTCCGCAGAATTTGGATAGAATTGCCGGTGAAAATTCAAATGACCGACTGCTTTGTTGGCTATGTTGAATAGTCTCCCAGCCCTAGGTAGTTTGCACGATCAAGTTAGCGGCGGAATTTTTTTTCTATTCTTTTTCTCTGCCACAGACATCAAACCACCCCGAACATTCTACATTCCTCAAGAAACCCAATTCCAAGTCCCATTCAAATACCCCATTTTGAATATTGCCTCTAGGAAATTTACGAAAAAAACCACTAAGCCGACTAACCCACCAAACAACGATGGGAGTCGACCTCACAGCGGAGAAGAAGAGAAAACGAACTTCTGAAAAGCCCGATCGACCCAGCAAGAAACCCGCTCTTGCGCCTGTTGCGCCTGTTGCGCCAGCGGTCAAGGTTCAATTTGTGCAAAATACGAATGGGCTGGTTCCTATCATAGGTTAGATATACATATATATTCATTTTCTCCTGTTTTGCGAGGGTTCCCGAGAGTCCTTACACCTTCATTTCCATACATGAAGACAAGAAAATAGAAAACTAGCAAAATGAAAAACTAGAGCTAACATAACACTTTCCTCTGCCTAATCGATGCATATCTAGCATCTACGCCGGGTATCAACCTTCCAAACTCTATCCCCCTAACCGCATATTCAAAACCGCGCCATCAAAATCGATCCTCCGCTTCAAAGCAAAATGCAGCCGCAAACACAACCCTCTCCACTTCCGAATTCCTCCTGCAGTCATCCGCGCATCCAAGGATAGACTTCATCGGCAAAGAGGGTGAGAATGAGCTGGATACGCTCTGGAATCACTACGTGGCCGTCTATGACCCGGACGCCCGCACCCTGGAGCTCATGGAGGCGAGGAAGATGACGGTGCGCAGTTGTGTGAGACGTGCGCCCAGGAAGCCTACTAACGATGAGGAAAGCGATGGGGATCTTGCTATGGTATATTTCCCCCTTATACACATTGCTGTATCCCCTCAACGAAAAAAAAGAAGAGGAAGTAGAAGAAGAAGAAGATATCCACCTATCGCTAACTTGGAAATCACCGGTCAGCAATGCAACTGGGCAAAACGCACCGCCCTCACTGAAGCTTTCGGCACCAAACAATCCCGCAAAGCCATCCAATCCGTCGCAGAGAACGCCCTCCTCTCCAACACCCCAGCCGGCCTCGGGCCCAGCGCCGCAGAGAATGCCCTTCTTTCCTCAATCCCTAAGGACCACCCAACCGCTTCCGGCGGCTCCCCACAGAAGACTGCCCAGGCCGAAATCCAAGCTGCAAAGCCGCTCCCCCAACCAAACCTATCCGCCACGCACCCGTCGCAGGTCTACGCGATCGAAACCCTGGTTCCCAACGGCCTGTCGACCCTGCGCACCATGCCCGTCAAGGAGTGGCAGACGTCCATTGCTGCGGGGGAACCGGTGCTTTCAAGCTCTCGCTTCGTGGCGCACAGGGTCGACCACGTCGTGCGGTCGGGCGATGCGACGCAGCTGCAATTGCTACGCTATATCATGGTTCTCATCCAGCTGTCGCGGTCTCTAAAACCCAGTCGCGGTGGAGGAGCATCGTCAGCAATGGCGGCGGGGAGCAAGAAGCTGCCGCCCCGCGAGGACCTGCGGCGCATCCTCTCCTCTTCCTCCTCCACACAGCCCGGGAGGACAGCGACAACGGCCACGGCAACGGCAATGACATCGACGAGCAACCCATCCACTCTCCTCCCAGACTCCTTCCTCGATGCCCTCCGCCGCAAATTCGTCCCGCAGCGCTACTTCCTCTCCAAAACAGACGTCACCTTCCTGCACACCACCATCTGTGCGCTGTCCCTGCATATCCCGCCCGAGGCGGGTTTTTCGCACAACGAGCTTGCAACGGACCCTGCGGACCTGCGTGATGACCTGGGTCTCGAGTTCCATACCATCCAGCAGTACTTCAGGGAGCTGGGGTGCAAGGTGGAAAAGCCTAGGGAGAGCGAGTTTGCGAAGTGGGGGGTTAGGAGCAAGGTTGAAGCAGGGGCAAGGCGGATTGCGAAGTTGCGGGTTCCGGTGGAGTTTCCGAAAGTTAGTAGGGGAGGGAGGAGGTAATAGTAATAATACTAATAAGAGGCGGTGTGGGTGGGCGGGGATTTTCTAAGGGGTTTTTGGACAGAACTGCAATTGTTTCTCAACTCCTTGTTTCAGTTTTAGTTTGAATATACGAGCAAGGTCGGTGGTGGGAAGGGCGAAAATTGCATAGTGCCTGCTTGCCTGCCTTTTGGTTTTATTCTACTATTGTTCTACTGATATTGGATGTGGGGGGAAATATATATATAGAGAGAGAGAGACAGATGTATGTCCTTACCATCTCTGACTCGGGCCTCAACACCCACATAGCTTCATCCTGCTTGTTTCTCAAAATATTATGGAAAACCCGCATCTAAATATAATCCCATCCACCGATGAGAACCTCATAGTCGTGGGCGAGTTTAAAACGTGTTTTTTTAAACTGAATCGAAAAGGCTAATTCCATCGGGAAGTGATCCAACCTGTTACGTGCTGACAAGCTATATATTTATTTATATAACCCAAAAAATTAAAAAATAAATAAAAAATAAAAAATCAACAGATATAGTGTGCATCAAAGCACAAAAGAGGCGGGTAGAATTAAGTTTAACCCATCCAAGCAAACACTGGACAAAATATCACCACAGCAAGCTGGAGGGAATCATATAAATTACCCGTGAATAAATACGTAAGATCCCCTCCGAAAACCAAAAAGGGGAGTTAGTGTAAAGCGGAAATAGCTAAGAGGGCCAGAAAAGATACACAAAAGCTGGATAATCCACCAAAATAAATGAGCGTTTATATATATATATATATTTATCCTCGACATTCGTTCGAACCATAGAAGTCACAAAACCAAGTGTCATTGAGGCGGGCAAGCATTACATTGAAGGAACGAATGATAGACCGGGAGAAGTCCTCTCCACAAGTCAGGACTGCAAAAACTAAGACGAAAACCACTAGCGAAGGGAGGCCCACGTTGTGGGCGCAGGAGAAGAACCGGCCGGCTTTTGAATCCGCGCTTGACTTACGCAGCGACACCGATAGGAGCGGCATGAGCTGGTTCGTTCAAGTGAGCATGCGCCATCAAATCATCTTGCTGCAGATCCAGCATCATCTGCTGTTTGTGCAGTGCCTCAGCCTCCAACTCGCGCTCCAGTGCGTTCTCGAGGTCCTCTCCCTCACGCAGCCCAAGCTGGGCATCGTTCCAGAGCGGGCGATTCTTCGCATCGTCGTCAACCCCAACGCCCAAAAAACCACCGGCCGCTTTCCAATCGCTCGTCTTGCGGATGCCAAGGCGTTCCCAGACTCCCTGCAAAGCTTGGACCAGATGGTCGCGGTAGGGTTTAACATGGCCTGGTGTCGGGGTGACGCGCAGCCGCTCCTCGCCTCTAGGGACGGTGGGGTAGTTGATGGCCTGAACATAGACTCCATAGTCTTTGAGAAGCATGTCGGACGCTTGCTTTGCTACCTCGGCATCTCCAACGAGGATTGGGACGATGTGTGATGGATTTGGGATGACGGGGATGTCCTTCGCGTTCAATTCAGCTTTGACGGCGCGGGTGTGCAGTTGTTGGAGGGTGCGGTCGCGGCCATACGAAACCTGGTATTTAATGGAGGTGGTGGCGCCGGCCATGGTTGCAGGTGGGAGGGACGTTGTGAATATGAACCCTGGGGCAAGGGATCGGATGGTGTCGACGAAGGAGGCGGACCCCGCGATGTAACCACCAACGCAGCCGTACGCTTTCCCGAGTGTGCCCGTTATAATGTCAATTCGGTCCATGATCGTTCCCGCGGTACTCTTGGGGTTGCCCGTATCCAATGAGGCGTAGGTTTCAAAATCAAGATGCTCCGCAACACCGGCCCCGTGGGGTCCATACATGCCGACAGCATGAACTTCATCGAGGAAAGTGATCGCGCCATATTTATCTGCCAGGTCACAAATTTCTTTGATCGGAGCAATGGATCCACACATACTGTAAACCGACTCGAAGGCGATTATCTTGGGGATAGAAAGCGGCAAAGACGCAAGTTTCTGTTCCAGGTCTTCTAAATCATTGTGCTTGAAGACCATCTTCCTCGCGCCGGAGTGGCGTATTCCCTGAATCATCGACGCATGATTCAAACTGTCGGACAATATCACACAATCTGGAAGCTTACTTCCTAGAGTGGCCAGAGTGGCATCGTTGGCGACATAGCAAGAACTGAACACCAAAGCACTCTCTTTGCCATGCAATTTGGCAAGAGTCTCCTCCAACCTAACAGCATGTTGATTGTGGCCTGAGATGTTACGTGTGCCCCCAGCGCCAGCACCATAGTTATCAAGCGTTTCATGCATAGTTCGAAGAACCTTGGGATTCCGTCCCATGCCGAGGTAGTCATTGGCGCACCAGACGGTCACCTGTTCCTCTGGAGTGGACATGTGCGCACGAGGGAAATTGCTGGCAAGACGATTGATATTGTTGAAATATCGGTAGGATTTATCCTTGTGTTTCTTTTCCAGCTCGCTGTTGTAGAAGTCCTCATAATCAAATTTCTCTGACGCAGGAGCCTGCGGCTTAGGACCCGGGAAAGCTGCCATTTCATGTGCCAAAGCAGGCTTCCCGCCGTGAACCTTAGAAAGTGCCGGGTGAACTAAGTTTCCAAACGTATCAGTAGCCTGAGCAAATATAAAAGAAAAAGGACCAAAACAAAGTAAAATCCACGTAGCAGCAAGAAAAGAAACCTAAATGACCGCAAAGCAAACTCACCATTCTCGTATTTCCTGACAACATCTGGATCAATCTTAGCGTTCTTGCTCGTAGAAGTATGGAACCTCTTCTTTCCAGCAACGACACGCAATGCCTTTGCGTCTTTAGTGACGCCGGCGACACCACTGGCAAAGGTGCTGAATGCCCTGGTGGAGGCAATGCGAGCGCTCTGGACAGCAAGGGCCTTGCTCATGACAGGGCATCTGCGCGCGACGACCTGCAGATTGGAGATGGCACCTCCTCCAGGACTGGCATTGGCCATAGCTGGGGTACAGAGGGCACGGAGGGCCGTGGGGGAAGTCTTATGCAGAAAGGGGCAGAGCGAGCGGGACTGGTTGAGCAACGCCTCCATGATCGCTGTGGTGGTTGAAATCCTTGTGGTCCTTGTCTCCGGGATTCAGAGTGGTAAGCAAGTTTGCTATGGTTGACGCGGAAATGCTACGCCGGAATTCGACAGTGCTTTGAGTGCGTCTACGGGTAACTGATTCCGCCCTTCCTTCTCTTCAGGTTGGGTGGTGGATGTTCTGAATTGGAAATGTCCTGTGCTGAACAAAATGCAGATTGGCTGCGGCGGATGAATAAGACGCTTCTGATTGGCCTGGGGGAATGGATCCTTGCACTGACTAAGCAGCTGCGGCGTGCTTGGCAATGGCGGTCCTTCTATAAAAATTGGGCGGGGGAGGACTGTATATAAGTCTTGAGTCAACTACTATCGGAGGAATAAAACACAGAAGAGATGCAGGATTACCACTATCCTGGTCTCTCTAAAACAGCTCTCTTCAAGGGGTTTTTCAGGGTTTATCTACCCTTGGGTTCCTGTACTCCGAAGCTATTTCGGTGGTCTAAAGTTGAACGGAGCCCGGTCTTTTCGCCTTCTTGCCCCTCACTCGATACTGGTAGGGTTTGAAAACATACACAGTGCGGAAACCGTTAAGAAGTACACAGCGGAAAAGAGAAGGATGGCTGAATGAAGACGGACAGTTTTCCGGCCGAAAATTTGAACTCCGTTCAGCGTTTTGAACACCGTTCAGCTGTAAGCCCCATCCATCCCAACAAAGGAATAGCAACACTAATAACCAAAATTAAAGCGAAAGGCTTATTTCTTGAAACCAATCAAAAATCGTACGAAGATTGAACGAAAATTTCGGAAACTTACATATATTGAGAATGGATTGCTGATTCCTATGCTGCTCCTCACCGCCTACTACGCACTGCGCATCTGGTCAGCTTTACTTAACGTGCCCTGACAGGGATAACTCAAGGCTGCGTAGCTACTACAATTCAATGAGAAATACCTACGAATCTGTCTGACCTCTGTTTTTGGGCGGGCTTTCAAATAGAAGGACGTAGCCCATGTAAACGCAATTGTCATCATTAAAAATAGAACTTGCTTCCAACGGGATTAAAGTGGTCGGGGTCCAAAAAGGATCAAAAATTAACTCTTACATGGAGTGAAGTGATAACATGATTATCATCGCATGAGGCCTTGTTTCTTTTAAGTTTCTTGGCTTCAAGCCGCCCTCCGCGGTTTAGCAATCCCCGGGAGCGCGGCGGCCTTGTGAGCTTTTATGGCGGGAGAGCTGCTCCAGTGGAATGGAATGGTTGACAGCCTGTTCTCGGAAGCACCAATATTGTGGCACGTTTAAGGGCTCGCCGATGCCTGGCTTACTAACATATATATACTATCTTCAGATGATCACAGCAAGATATAGTATTACAATTGAAGATAGCAATACAGAAAGCAGCCTGAATGGATTAAGAATTTAGCCACTCGATCAAAATCGCCCACACAACTACAACTACAACTACTACTGACCGACCAGCCAGCTGCCAGGTACTTATTTACTTACCCCACATAGTTAAACCGGTATGCCGAGAAGCTCTGTGACATGGTAAACTGTCCCAAGTCCTCCTATTCACAGTCCTATGACTACTTACATATCCCCAACCAAACTTAACTTTGCTCAATGATCGAAAGAGCAATGTCCGCATTAAACCCGTTATGAACTTCTTTTAGAATATAAAAATAGAACCAAAAACAAATCTCGACGGTTAACTATAAGGTTTCAACCGCCCGGTTCGGTTCCCCACGACAAACAATTACAGCGTATAGCAGCGCGCAGCAGGGGTTCCCCATGGTCTTTTTTTCTTGATTCCCCGGCAACATCCGAAATTCCTTGGGTGACATATATATATAGCATATGCTCCTTGGTTATGTTATTCATCCCATCCCATACCTGTTAACTACTAACGTTAGACGGATGATGAGAGCGAACAAAACCCTTAAGTTAACGCCAAGCAGGCCCAAGCTTGTCCATTTCAGCAGAACCGCTCTACAAGCGTAACTAATGAATCATCCATCAGGAGGAGGGACCGGGCTGATTATCCATCCACCCCTCTCGCTTCACTGGTAAGCAAGCAAAGGAGCGTGAGAATGTTCATACATCCAATACGTAGCTAAATAGATCCATTCTCTCTCTTCCAGGGATCAGAGAGATTGGTTGTGTGTTCCTCGGAGGGGCTTTGTACAGTATAAGTGATAGTATGTGTCGGAAACTGGATAAATGTCCGAATATTGACCCAAATACTGAATATCGATAGAGTATTGATAATGTTAGGCCACTGGGGGCAAAAGAGCTCAATCACCACCAACGCCGTGGTGGTAGAGAGGGGACGACGAATCACCCAATCCAATCCCTCCAACAGATAATTGATTACATGATAAAAAAGGCAGTATTTATAGTTGAGGAAGAGAATGCTCGATTATACGAGAGAGGCAGTGAGTTGCTCAAAACGAGATGTGATAACTATAAGATCTCTGATAGTTATATTATATGAGATATTACGAGATATTATCTCCGACAGTATGTCTCAGTACATGTACTGTATCTATGGAGCGGTAGGTGATTGATTGTAGGGTAACGAGAGCTTTCACGACTATCTACTGAACTGAGTCAAAGAAAGATGACTCAAAAAGAATAATTAAGATTAGAAAAATTTTGATGGGTTTTTATCAAGAATGAATTGCTCATCTCACATACTCAGTTCTGCATGGGATTGGAGGTTTGTAACTAGTTATCAATCATATCAATCAATCAGCCACTTAATTTCTCAACTTCCAGATATTATTCATTTCTCTTATGTAGCTATCTGAACATAGGAAAAGTTCAACAAAAAAAAAAGATTTAAGAAATAATCAATAATCAACAATAATTAATAAATAAATAAATCATCAGAATACAAAAAAAACCATGAGTGAAAGAAATATAAATAACAGATAAAAAACAAAATTCCATCAAAGCAGTAGCAGTAGTAGTAGTAGTAGTAGTAGCAGCAGCAGCAGTAGTAAGTAGTAGTACACACTGTCTCTCCAAACACACATACACAACAATTGGGGACGGGGTTGCGCAGCCGTTTAAGAGATAGACAGAGAAGAAAAAGAAAGGAAGAAAAGCAAGGAAAAAAAAATTACATAGCAGCAGACCCCTTTCTCCTCGGGTTGATTTTCCTCATTTTTCCCCACCCCGTCCCCTCATCTTTATACGAAGGAAACATAAAATAAACAATTGAAACAGACAGAAACCCAGAAGCAAACTCCCAAAAGGACACAAGAAAAGGGGTTTTTTTTAAAAAAATTAAAAAAAAAAACATAAAAAAGAAAGAATTACTTCCCCTGCCTTTTCTTCGTATTTCTCACAAGAACCACCACCACGGCTTTTGTTTTTTTGAAGGAAAAAAAATAATAAAAATAAAAATAAAAATAAATAAATAAAAATTGACAATCGAACATCAAAAAAATTCAAAGAAACCAATCAGTCCAGTCAATCATCCCCATCAATCAACCGCAATCGCTCCTTGGTCGTCTTCGCCTTCTTCGACCGGCTCGCGCCTCCACCGCCACCACGGCCGCCTCGTCGAGATTTAGAGCCTGCAGTGGGTTTATGATGATTATCCCCCGCCGAGACAGGTGTCGCAGCGCCAGATGGCTTCGCGCTGACGTCTTCGAAGTGTCCCTCTCCTGTACGTAGCACAAAGACAACACGGGTCAGCCAGCCGGGTCGGCAGTCAAAGCAAAGCATTTTTTTTCCTCCCCCCAAGCCTTTTTTTGTAGACCGGGCGATATATAATATACATGTTGCAAGAGATGGCAAGAGTAACATACCTTCATGATACATATCATCCAACGTGACATCCCTCTTCCTCTTTCCACCAGCCGAAGAAGCAGCACCTTTCCGCCCACCTCCTTTCTTCCCTGTCGCCCCCATTTCCTCAGCTTTATCCATGGCCTCCTTCTCCAGCTGCTCAAGCATTTCTGCCTGGTTATCATCAGCAAGCCACATGGCAATATCCTTCGTGCGGTTCTCGCGGCTGCGCGTGTTGAAGTCAACACCAGCGCCCGAGCCGCCGGATATAACCACTCGCTGCACTTCTTCCTTTTGCAGCGCGCGCTTGCGGATTCGCTCCTCGATGGTCCCGCGGGTGATGAGGCGGTAGACGGTGACTTGTTTGGTTTGGCCAAGGCGGTGAGCACGGTCCATGGCCTGCGAGTCGATGGTGGGGTTCCAATCGGAGTCATAGAAGATGACAGTATCGGCGGCTGTAAGGTTGATGCCCAGGCCACCTGCGCGAGTGGAGAGGAGGAAAACGAAGATCTCGGGCCGCTGTTGGAAGTCCAGGACTGTGTCACGGCGGTCTTCGAGTTTGGTGCTGCCGTCAAGTCGGCAGTATTTGTAGTTGCGGTAGGTGAGGTATTCTTCCATGAGGTCTATCATGCGGGTCATTTGGAAGTAGAGAAGGACGCGGTGGCCCCCGTTCTTAAGTTCTCGGAGGAGCTCGTCCAGCTTAGCTAGCTTGCCTGAGTCTGTGACGAATCGTCTCATCGATGGTACGGAGATATTGGTATACCGGCCCTTTTCTGATAGGGGCTGGGGAAGCATTGGCATGAAACTGAATTCAGCTGGATCCAGCTTCTTCTCCAGAATCTCTGCATCCATGGCCCGCGTGGTGGTTCCAAAAAGTGCGTGCTGGACGGATGGGTTGAACAAAGTGTCTCTGATTTCAAAGTTGACGAACTGGTTAGAACACGAGACGGTGATCGGAGGCGCTAACGCCCCAGGCTTAGCGCACGGCTCGATCAATCCCAACCCTGCATTTTGGAACGTTCTGCTGGAAATATTCAGCAACTCATTCATGCGTCCTTCCCGAGTGATTTCCGCCAAGGCCCGGCGATCACTCCGCTCCACGATGTTAAACAGGCTATGAGAAGGGACTGCTGCGGAGAGGTCGTTCTCTTTATCATCGTAGACGACCATAAGCCGGGACAGACGCTGTGAATATCCGCGACGCTTTATTGCGCGCTCAAACACTCCCTTGCGGGACAGTTCGAAAGCCTCTCCAACGGAGGTGTCAGCAAACCGCAGCCACGAGAATGCCTGGTCCCGTTTCACACTTTCTCTGATGTTCTCCGGTGTCCAGATATTCATCATGTGAGACAGATATTTGCCGTTGAATCCAGCCCTTTCATTTCCTGGGCCAGGAACATCGAGACGTCCATGTGAGCTACAAATGAGGCGTGGTAGATCGTATTCAATAATATTTCGTGTTGAATATGCAACGTCGATAAGAGGGCCTTCCCGCAGGAAAGATGCCGTTTCCGCGAAATATGCAGCAGCGAACGGGGAAGCGGTCTCGGCCCGCTCAAACAGATCAGGGTGATTACAAACTTTTCGGAATTGCATAACCAAGTTCATCAGTGTTGTACTATCCGAATCATCTCCAATAGCCGCCTTCTCAATAAGATCCATGATGCTGACTCGATTTCGAAGGTTGGTGTAATAAGCGCGCTGGCGGTAAGTAAGGTCACAGAAAACATCTTTTTCCACCTTATCACCAAGCTCCTTCTGGACATGCTTCTTGATACGACGGAGCATAAACGGCTTCAGGATCATGTGCAGCCTCTTCAGTTGATCCTCGTTTAATTTCGTATTACTCTGGGCATGGCTTTCGATGTCCTTGGAAAACCACTCGCTAAACTCGTCATGGGAATCAAAAAGGGTAGGCATAATGAAATGGAGCAAAGCCCACAGTTCCTGCATGTTATTCTGTATAGGAGTTCCAGTGAGCAGAAGTCGGTTGCGGCAGTGGAAACCAAGAAGATTTTTCCAGCGGGAACTCTGCGAGGATTTAATAGCCTGGGCTTCATCGAGAATCATATATTGCCATTTCACCTTTTGGAAATATTGCGCATCCAGCACAACCAACTGGTAGGATGTTACCAAAACATGGAACTCAGACTCCTTCGTGTATGTAATATGCTTGCGATCCCAAAATTTTCGTAGAACTTTTCGATCCTTGGCTGAGCCCCAATACGGTAGGACTTTGATGTTAGGAACGAATCGCGAAATCTCTTGTTGCCAGTTGTGAAGGGTCGAGGCGGGCGCAATAACGAGGAACGGGCCCCAGATATTATGCACTTCGGCGAGATAAGCCATGACGGAGATGGATTGCACAGTTTTACCTAGACCCATCTCATCTGCAAGAATGCCGTTGATGCCTTGCTCGTAGAGATTGACAAGCCAGTTCAAACCCTTTAACTGATATTCCTTCAATTGGGCAGTAAGCATCTTCGGCTGGGAAACTTCAACATCACCAAGACTTGTAGGATTCTGGAAATTCATCTCCCCTTCATCGAAGGCAGCCATTTTGTTATCGTCGTTGTTGAATGCCCGCGCCCGGTCTTGAGCTTGTTGTACGGCGTTTTGGGCATTAGCCATTGCCGCTTGCCGCAATGCCGTTTCATCTTCTGCATCGAAGTCGAGGTCTTCGAAACTGGTGACCTTTGGCGCCACTTTCATGTCGTTCTCAGGAGGGGGTATATCAAGTTTCGGGCTGGCCATATCCGCAGCAGTATCGACGCCAGCGGTGTCATCTGTCTGTTCCGCTTGACTTGTTTTTATCTTTCGGCCTATGAAATGGGAATACAGCTCTGTCTGGGAAATCAAGAAGTTCAGTTTTCGTTTCTGGCGGTTAGCCTCGCGATCAGCTTCTGCCTTCTTGGCCAGTTCCAGCTCCTGTCTCTCAGCCATACGACGCAAATCGCGTTCCTCACGCTCATTCCGTTTCCAGAATGACATCATCTCGCGCATAGTTCTCTTCGCTCGAGCTTGAGTATCCTTCATACTCTTGTTGGTACGTTCTTGCCATTTACGAGCCTGTTTGCTGGCCAGCTGGGCGGTCTTACGGAGGTTCTCCTGGCGAGTGCTCAATGAAGCTGCCTTGATACGATAGACTTTGGGTACATCTTTTCGAGAAATCTCTCTCCAGATAGCCTCGTATAGCATGTTGTAGGCCTTGGATTCGAATGGCGTAGTGGTAGGAGAAGGGGTCGTTTCCTTGGAGAGGGCACCTTTGGCCTCTTTCTTCAACGCTTCCTTCTTCGAATCCTCCTTGGGAGCAAGAGGAACAAGCTCGTCATCCTTCTCCATGGCAGCATAGGCAGCTTCCGCAGCATCTTTTTCGGCCTGTTTCTTCTCCTTGGATTTCTTCGGTCGCAAGGCGGAGCCAGACTTGCCAGACTTTCTCTTTGGCGGGGGAGATTTCGAAGCGACATGGAAAGTGCTGGTAGTGCCGCCTTCGAGGTTCGGAGCCATCGGGGTTACTTCACTGATTTCCTCAGGCTCATTTCCTCGCTCCAAGGCACGTTTCGTACTCTTGATCTTCTTGCGAGACTTTTCAACCTCGCGCATCAGGCGTTCTTTCTCCACGGCATCTTCTGCTTTAATGGCTTTCTGGCGAGCCTCATCCATTTTCTGGGTCTCAAGACGGACGGTGTTCTCACGACGCCGTTTTCTTTGCATGTCCTTCTTCCGTTCCTTTTCATCCTGGAGCTCCTTCTGTTGGACTTCGATTTGAACGGCAGCCTCATGCTGATTGTTAAACCGTTCAGTCCCATTTAGTAGTTGTTTCTCGAAAACTTTGGCCAGGGAGCTCAAGAATTCAATTTGGCGTCGCTATAAAGAAAAGTGTTGTTAGCTTGACAGAGAGACCACGAGACGAGCTCCCAGTTTAATTTTTTTTTTATTATTATTTTGGTTCGTTTCGATTTTTTTTATTTAAAGAAAAAAAAGGTTCATAACATACCCTCCGTTTCCGTGCTTCGATGGCCTCCACCTCACGAGCTCGTTTCTTTCCCTTGCGGATGTAACGCGCCCACTCAATTTCAAATCCTGGAGCTTCGAGCTCACGCTTGTCCATGGAATCAATGTGGTCCATCGCTTTAACAATCCTATCGTTCTCGCGGTCAGATACGGGCTTCCTTGACCTTGAATTTGTTGTAGGGGCAGCGGATTTTGTTGTGGATACGCCGTTGGTAGATGGGCGGGGTGAAATGTCGCTGTAAGAAGGTTCCAAGTGAACGAGTTGGCGGCGCCTTTCCGAGCTGGACTGCTTGGGTTTTTCAACTTTGGGCGCTGGGGCAATTGTCAAAGGTTCATTCACTTTGTTGACCCGGGGTGGGGAGGTAGTTTTCCGCGGAGGGCGTTCCTCAGTCGGAGCTGAAAGGATGCTTGCAAATGACATCGGGTCTGTTCTAGTTGGTTTCTACACGAAAACGAGTAAGTCAGCTCATAATAATACTGGTAAAGTAATATGTATATCGATATATATATATATATAGTGATAATAAAGGCAATTCAAACAAAGAGGATTATCCACGTACTGATTCCTTCGTGGAAGCAGGTCTCGAATCGCGCATCAAGGACGACTGAGACGAATAGCCCATGCTATTCGGTCTAGTATCATGCATAGTCTCGTGGTCACGCTTTGGCGATCGCGTGATCGATTCGGTCCCACCGTGCGGGTGATTGTGGGAGGGGACCTGCTGGCCGTAGAGGTTTGGAGGCGGGGAATGGACAGACGAGGACATATTTGAGCTACCATACGGACGATGTGTGGAGAACTGAGGGGTCGCCGATGTCGAATGGGCGTGGTATGATGGGGAAGTGTCAGGATGGGATGCTGATCCGTTCAAAGGGGGAAGAGTGGGATTCATCATCGGAGAAGGGGCATGGCCGAAGCGCGGGCTCCGGGCCATGGAGGAAGGGGGGTACGCTGGGGGAGTATGAGGAGGTGCCTGGTACGGGTCATTGTTGGGGTAGGAAGATCTGTCTCTCGAAGTGGGCGAGTAGCTTGCGAAGCGAGGCTGCTGGGTGGGAGAGTGAACGGTGTAGGGCGGCCCTCCTGCCATCACGAGCAGCTCAGCCTCTTCTTGGAGCGGAAGCACGCGTTGGGAGAGAGGGACCAAAAGAGACAGATGGGCCGCGGAGTTGGGTATGGGCCGGCAGTTGAGGTAATTAAATTCTGTCTTGTGCTGGCAAGAAAAAGGAGAAACTTGGGATTAAGGAATGGAGATCGCCATGAAGTTTAGGACAAGAACGAGAAAAAAAGAAAATGGATTGGTTGCCCCCGAGAATCCGTGTGAGCCGGGCTGTTGGATAGGGCGTTGTCAGCCAAAACCATAAGTGAGAGGTATATAGAAAAAAAGTTTTCTCGTGGGTTGGTATAGAGGTAAATTGAAGGTAGAGACATTCGGGAATGGAAAAAAAAGTAGGGATGAGAGGATGGGAGAAGACACTGTACCTGAAGCTGGCGAGAGGAAAAAAGAAGCGGGTGTTTTTGGATCTGGCCGTTCTGTCCTGACACCAAGCACGAAACCAAGGGACGAAGGCTAGTGGATTCGCAGGAAGCAGAAGGCTATAGAAGACGATGATTGGTGGCAAGTCAGGAGTGAGGATACAGAGGATGGTGAGGGTGGAGGAGGAGGAGAGGATGATGGTGGTGGTGGTGATGGTGGTGGTGGTGATGGAGCTGAAGGCGAAGACGACGGGCGATGGTGGTGGATGGCGAGGGCGGCGCCTTCATGGTTGGTGTGTGGTGGTTGTGTGGACCAGGACACTTGGTTGTGGTTGTTGGTTGTGGTTGTGGTGCGTGCGGGCGGAAGCAAATCCCCTGACGCAGGACGCTGGACGCTGGACGCTGGACACTGGACACTGGACACTGTGGAGAGAGAGAGAGAGGGTTTGGTGACTCTGGCCAGGCGGCGGCTGCGGGCTGCCCTGCGACGGGGCGTATTTCCCCGTACGGACAGCCGCGGGTACACGGCCAGTGTGTGGGCATCCGCTGCAGCTGCCGCGTAAATTACGGGTATTCATCTTACTCGTATCGTCAAATACGCCATGGTGTTACAGCCAGATCCCCATCTGTGAAAAAGCTACTAGCACTGGGAGTTGATCCGCGCAAAAAGGAGTGGGCAGTAGTATTCATGGGCTTTGGATTTTTGAGATGGGACAGAGATTGTGATGGCAATGGCAATAGCTACTGTATTCACTATACCAGTCACTGGCTGGGAATTGGCTGGGAATTGGCTGGTGTCAATCCACCAAGTCCGATGTCAATAGGGACTAGTAAGTTTACTATCTATCAATAGGTACAGTAAGCACCATGGCATCGGCCAGAGCGATGGAAACAACACCAAGAAAACAAAGGGGGAGAGAGAGAAAGAGAGATTTCTCTGAACCCCCATTATTGACCTCTCCCGCCCTTTGAACCCCTCCAGCTGCTTCCCGCACCTCTCCAGCTCCCCGGATCTCTTTGTTCTCAACCTCACAGGGCCTTCCTTACCCTTCGCCCGCTTTCTGATCCCATCCAATTGCAAACGCTATCACATCCAATCAAAACCCCCTCCCCAGCAAGTCAGTACATCATGACATCAACGACCAATTGGCACTGCAAACTTAATTAACCACTTGGAACTTGTTCTCGCCGCGAAT
>NW_025544807.1:331879-334290 GCF_000150115.1 Histoplasma capsulatum G186AR
ACTAAGTCACCAATTCAAGCATATGCTTGAATGTGTTCGCACATGTTCACACCTGTTGAATGGCATGGAACTGGAAACTTACTTACTGTGCTCCAATAAACACAAAGATTCAAATACCCTTCCCGCTTTTTTTGTTACAACGCATACATTATATCAAAGTAGGGAAACTTGTCCGAGTCTCCCAAGTGTGAGATTCATACTCACCCTATGCAGCCGGAATGATACGTGCCTCAGGCCCTCGTCCATGTTTGGGAATTTTTTTTTTTTTTTTTATATCCACCCCTTTTTGGCTACAAAAGACCAATTCAATTGGCCCCCACTCCCCGCAGCAAAGCGATGTTTTGCCGATTATGCAACGAAAATATCATTTTAACTAACTAACTACTGTTATTCCTTCAAGCCCGCTGCAGGTTCTACCACTGTCGTTATTTTGAACTGAACTTTCTGTGGAAGCGAGCTCTTCTAAGCAATCCCCTCCCCCCTCCCAACGCCCGGTAAGAAACTGCCAACCTTCCGAGCCCCCTATTGTATGGGAGAGGCCAGGAGATGATGGAAGAAACTGTGTCACACTCCGTTTTTGTAGGGATATTGTTGTACAGGGGAATCTCTCTCTCTCTCTCTCTTTTTATTTATTTATTTATTTTTTCCCTTACAAAAATGCACAAAGGATGGCCAGGCCAGGCCAGGCCAGTTTTAGAACAAGGGGGTTGGAGTGTTTGTTGCTTTGGTGAATAGCACTCGGTCCGATGAGAGCTGCAAAGATTACCATGGTGTATCAAGATTGAGATTGAATATTCTTTCTACTCCATCATCATCATCTTCTTCTTCTTCCTCCTCTTCTTTATGCAGATGTACAGCGCTGAACAATAACATACATACAGGACAGTAGATTGCTGAGGCGATTTCTCCACCACCACCACCACCACCACCACATATAATGTTTTAGTATCATTTATTATATTCCTCCAGCATTTTATCAGCGATAAATAGTAGCAAAAGAATGCTGCTTCGAAGGAAGAATGGGGATGTGAATAGTGATACACCGTTCTATTTTCTATATACTTTCTTCCCCTCTGTTTCTTTCTCTATCATACTTCCAGAGAAGACGAACTTGTAATCTGTAGTAGATCGGGCATCAAGAAATATTCAGATCCAACAACGAGTCGATGGCTTTATCGATACAGCTAGCCTCTGAGCAAAACCATGAATAACTCATATCAAAATTTGTCACAGGAATGGTATTGAAAGATGCCATGTCCCAACATATTGAGCAGTTGAATCTGGTTTTAGATTTTGAACTCCGTGGGTGTCCTCGAAAATAAGTGTTTGCTCCCTCGCTATGAGGCCGCCGACGCCAACCTTTGAGATGTGAGCAGCTTATGCTTCTGGGGATCAATGCTTCTTGTAGCAAAATCCAAGCGAAATAGGGATACGCAAGCCTGTGTGCTTATGCATGACCCGGTCCCCCCCGTCTTCACTTTGCAGGCCATTTCCCACGCTTTCTTATCTGGGATAAAATACCTGGATGCAGATGTCAATCTCTGGACAAGGACTATCCGGGTTAACACCTCAACTGACACTGAGGGTTGATTGAATAATTTCCAAGTTCGTGTCGAGAGAGGCATGACAAATGAATTCCGTAAATAAATTCCACCTAACCTAGGAACTCGGACTCCGAGGTTTGCGCTTACTCGAAAGTGCCGAACATGGAACCACATCGCTGTTTCCAGCCAGCCAAGTGCCGACTCGATGAATCTTTTGCCTGCCAGTAAGCACTCTTCCTCTTCCCACTGGCCATCATGGGCGACAGGGAATTGGGGCCAATGCAGCTAAAAAAGGGCCATATCCAGGATGTTCGAATTGGATAGCGGGGGACGACGGAGGCGTTGGTGAGAGCGTATTGCCCTTGTAAATCTCCAATGCCACATTTGCACACGGCCCAATGGGATGAAGTTACATTTAAAGCCAGCCAGTTCATCATTGACTATGGATTACAGAGCAAGCAAGAGAAAGAAACTGAAGGGAGAGGAAAAAGAAAACTAAAGAGGCAAAGGGAGAGAAAAGGACATTTCCTTATCATTCAACGCTGGCGAGCAAGCAGCCCCGGAATAACGCTCAGTCGAACACGGGAGTCAAGGTCGCGGGGAAACGACATTGCTACAAGACATCTGTGCAGCTATCCAAGGCGGGCAATGAGAACGAACCGGCAACCCTCAGCGCAAGAGTAAATTGATTTACACGCAGCGTTTATGAAATGGCCTGGCTCCAATTCGGCTCAACTGTTAAAGAGAATGCATTACATCAAACCCACAGAACAGAACAAGACCGAGAACGTCCCGTTGCGCGATCGACGGTATGGATATAAGTTTTCGTCGATTGAAAAAAAAAAAAAAAAAAAAAAAAGGGGGGGG
>NW_025544807.1:335906-337573 GCF_000150115.1 Histoplasma capsulatum G186AR
AATTTCAATCAGGCCATTATGCTCGATTAGTTGGGCGCAATAGCAAGGGCAGGGCAGTCTGGCGCTTGTGCATGGTTGACGAGAGAAGCGCGAGGGAGAGGATGATAGAAACTGTACCATTCCTCCGCCTGTTCGAGGCTTCGTATTCCCCAGAATTTTGACGATTTCTTCCAATATTGACGCAGCCGTTGGTGGATGTGGTGCTTCATTGAAAAATCATGCCTTGGTTATGGTATTTCAGTCAATTAATTTGTGCGTCTGCAACACGGATGGGATCCTGTCCTTTTGCCCTTGAGCCAAGCGGCATATATTGCAAGGGCTAGGGGAAGATCTTTAGTTGAACAAGAACAATATAAAAAACCCTGTCCTGCGTCAGACTGTCACCCTCTTCGACTCTTTTGCCAACAAAGCAGCTTGACTTCATCTTGACGGCTCTGGAACTTCCATCCTCTGATTAGTTCATCTTGATTCGCTGCATATATGAACAGCAAGCATTTCCGGACGTAAGATGCTTCTAGAGACCATGTTACATTCGAGTATGCCGAGCACCTTGGGCTTAGCTGCCATTTTTATTTTATTACCGACGTTATTTTTTCAATTAACTTTGCCCAAGAAGTCCCGCTTGCCGTTGATTAATGGGAAAAAATTATCCGAATTTTCGTATACCAACTCTGGGAAGCGATTTTTGAAAAATGCACGCATCTTGATTGATGAGGGCCTTGGTAAGGTAGGTTTGTCCGTCCATTAGGGGATGTGATTGCGCGGAGATACGGAATGAGAACGTTTGCTAAAACTTCACCAAATTTATCTAGGCCAAGGCTTTTCGCCTTTTGACAGACAATGGGCCAAAGACCGTGCTTTCTGCTGATTATGCCGATGAGATTCGCAGCCACCCTTTGCTGAACTTTGGGGCCGCTATTGCGAAGGAATTTCACGCCGATATCAAAGGCTTGACACATTCAAGCAAGGAACTAGAGCAGACGAGATTTTCCAGGATGCCGTCAGGATGCAGTTAACACATCACCTCGGTGAGTGGCTTGTCTGCAACCACGTTCCACTTCTCCGATTTTTGAGCTTGTTGAAAGAGTTGCTGATTGGTTAGGAAATGTTATCGAACCTATTTCCACCGAGGCTTCTATCATCCTTGAAAGAGATTGGACAAATAATCATGGTTGGTAGTATCGTGCTTGTCCCTTGAGAAATCAAAATCCCCAACTAACCGACCGGACTCAGGCTGGCATGATATTGTCCTTAAAAAAAGTGCCCTTAAAATCGTTGCCCAGCTATCGTCCAGAGTCTTCCTTGGCGAAAAGTTATGCCGCAACCCAGACTGGCTTCGAATAACCATTAGTTACACTGTTAATTCATATATCGCTGCTCAGGCTCTCCGCCTATGGCCGGAGGTAATACGTCCGCTAGTAGCCAGCTTCCTACCGTCCTGTCGTAAACTCCGACAGGAGATTGAGGAGGCAAGGGCTATTATAAACCCAGTGCTTGAGGAAAGACGACAGGCAAAAGAGGCAGCTATCCGGGTCGGTAAAAACGCCAGAGCGTTATCTCGATGCCATGCAGTGGTTGGAAGAATCTGCTAGGGGTCGCTATTATGACCCTGTTGTAGCACAATTATCATTTTCCCACGCCGCTATTCATACGACATCAGATCGAAT
>NW_025544807.1:338427-339821 GCF_000150115.1 Histoplasma capsulatum G186AR
GAAGGCGGGTTTATGTATATTATATATATATATATATATCTCTGTGTTTGTGTGTGTGTCTGTGTGTGTGTGTGTGTGTGTGTGTGTGTGTGTTGCGAGGTCTCGTTGAAATCATGATTGCTGAAAGCGAATTTTCCGTGCCTCCTTCACGAAATGAGCATCATGTGAGACAGGGGAAATATTTCGTCAAATCGGAATTACTTGTACGCGCTGTTTGCATGTAGATTGGTTTTCCGAATACCGCAATGCAACACGATTGTTGTATATTTCCTTTTTTTTTGGCGCTATCATGAGCAGAAGATATCGTAATCATCGAAACAAGCATTGGTCCGTACCTCCTACACGGATACAATGCTCATGGAGCAGAAAAAGCCGCAGCCCATTTGAGAATGCGAGGGCATGATTATATTAGTGCTGATATTGCGGTTTGCGGCGATGTAGTTGCGTGCTGCTTGTTCCTGACTCTTGAAGGAACCGTAATTGTCGAAACAATCACCAGTACCGTGCCTCCTACACGGATGTGATGCTGGTGGAACAGGAAGGGGTATAGTTGAGTGTATGATTGTACTAGTGCCGATATTGTGGTTTGTAGCGATCTATTTTTCATGCTGCAGATTCCAAACTCTGAAAGAGCATGTAATTTTATTTATGGATGCTTTATGGAAGACACCCTAATAATTGAAAGTATGCGCCGGTACCGTGCCTCCTACACGGGTGCAATGCTAGCGGAGCAGAAAGAGGCGTAGGCCATGTGAAAATGTGAAAGTATGACCGTGGCAGTGCTGATATTGCGGTTTACAGCGATCTAATTGGTATGCTGTCAGCCCTTCCGACTCTTTGAAGAAACCGTGATATTTTTTTTCGCGTATACTTTATGGCCGTCGGAGTCGGTTTTGTATGGTCAGTCGTAACGAAATTTGATCAATGATGTTGAGAACATTACGGTGGCGGTTCTCCAGAATTCGCATACGGACGACGGATGTCAGCTCGACTTAGCTTCACCCTGCAGCTGAATATTTTCGATTCGGAATAGATTCAGAATAGACGAGATCGAGTGTTGAGAAATAACGTTGTGTTCAGCTTTGGGAGGGTTACTGGGCCCCAGTGCTACATCGAAGCGCAAGCTGTTACTGGGGTGGATGCGGGAGTTAATGATGCCTCCAGTGCAGTTTTTGTTAAGGTCATATTTACACAGGACCCGGACTAAAGCGCCCGTAGTAGGCAGTTTTGTTTAGGTCATCTTTGCCGCAGACCCGGACTAGAGCGCCCGTAGAACTCCGTTTGCTTCCGCTGACGATTGGAGCGCCGGAAAGCGGCCCCGCTCCCACTACCCGAGGACGCCGAGCTGCTATAGCAAACTGGAGGACCAATAGCAGGCGGAGCAGGTGGAGGGA